>NC_088922.1:60545000-60845000 GCF_038396675.1 Hydra vulgaris | reverse complement strand
TGTTTATGATGTTGAGAATAATTGTGCAATTTACTAATTTTTTAACTGACGAATGTCTTTTTAGGTGGCAATATGAATTTATGAATATTTCTTTATTAAAATGTGTAATGTATAAATATGTATATATATATAAATATATATATATATATATATATATATATATATATATATATATATATAAGGAATCGGTGTTGCTGACTGATACAGATAAGTAAATGAGAAATATTATCTAAATTGCAACATAGCTGTAGCTTAACTATCTTTGCTTTTTTTTCAATAAACCACTTTTCCTTAACTGATGTTCATCATCACAAATCATCTAGATTATTCTTCTAGATTATGCAACATGTCCCAGGTAGAAGCAAATTTAAACATGAAAAAAATGTAAACAACATTATATATAACATGAAGAAAATGTAAACAATTTGTATACAAAGTTATCAGTAAATGCTTAACTGTTTTATTTGTTTTTGAAAAATTTGAACAAAGATTTCAATGTTTTCAAACTTGCATTCAAAATTTTCAGACTTGCTTGTTTGTGTGCAGAAAAAGCTAAATTATTTGGATACAAGTTCTTTGGCCTTTACTTTTTCGGAAAATGTTGGAGTGGATCTTTGCTTACGCGCAATAATCGAGGTGAACGTTCAACAAACTGTATTAGTGAAGACTTTAAGAGATGTAATGATTCTTCTTCTGAAACATGCGTTGGTAAAACAAATACAAACTATATTTACAGCTTTGTAAAAGGTATTTTTAGCATTTTTTTAGTATTTGCTCATATATAATTATTAACTAAGGTTATGACTTTACAAATAGCATATTTTGTCTTAGTAAACAAGCCTACCCAGGGGGCATGCGTCGTCCGGAGGTCGTCCGTAAGACGTCTCCTGGACTTCCAGACACCCGTAAGACGTCCAACGGATGTCCCTCGGACAACGCATGCCGTCTGGGTATCAGCTTGCACATTTGATGTTCCCAATGAGCATTTAAATGTTTTTTGAATGCTGTGACAGATGTTAAACATACTATTTCAAATGGTAGTCTATTCCACAAATTTGTGACTTGCATACTAAAAAAATATTTCTGCATGTCTGTTGTACAAAAAATCCTTTTCAGTTTATAACGTGACCACAAATGTTAATGGAGCGTGATGATTGTATAGAAATATTTAGTTGAATTACTTTATGGTATACATACCTACTATTTTTTTCATTATTCTTCGTTTGTTTTTTTTCTTCTGAAAAATGTTATAAATTTAGTAAACTTTGAAAATCACCAAATGTATATCTGTATACACAATAGTAGGTATTTATAGATAACGTATACTAATGATTAATGTATACTGATTATGGTAAAAAACAGCTCATAGCTGCTCTTTGTATATGATATGTACTTATTTGAGTGTAGATTATGTAAAAACTATTAAAATAATTGAGAAAACTAATTTAATATTTTTATTTTATAAAAAAGCACTCCTTGCATGTTTTCCATATTTAAGTCATTCGATATATTTTCTCTCATAGTTATTAAAGATATTTACTTATAAATGCAAAATAGACACGCTCTAAACAATCATGCATTGTGTGAGTAATTTCATAGGTATTAACTAATAATAAAACATCTTATATGTTCAACATAACCATATATAAATCAATCATTATTATCTTGGAGAATGGCTACTTTTAGAATTACAACTTTTAATAGAAGATGACAAATCTGAATGAATGGTTGCTTCATATTTGTAGATTTCTAAGATAAATGTTCATGATATCACTCAGCACATCAAGTTATCAGGTAGCATCAATCAAATGGTTTGAAAATAATTTAACCTCTAAATAGTTTAAAAGTTATGAAGTTTCAAAACTCAGCCTAAAACGTCAGTTTTCACCACTGCTGCCAATATGAAATTATTATTGTATTAATAACTTTTCATGAATAACTTAAGTTTAAGTGAAAGAAACTGAAAGTTTGGGTGAAAGAAACTGGCTGAAATTGATACCTGCTCATTTTTAAAGGTGCTGAACTAAAATATGTAAAGATGGTAGCTGAGTTTAGAATTTTTAATATTCATTTTTTGATTTAATTGGACAAATTTTTAATTCCATTACCATGGGTTGCACATTTTGCAACTCTAATTGAAAGAAAAGATATTAGATTAACTTAATGTAAATAATCATTTAGGTCTCTCTTAAAGCATACAAAAGATGTGGCCCTGCAAACTTTTTTCATCATTTTTGAAAATTTATGTGGAAATTTAATGTGGAAATAATTTGCATGTAAAATATAATTTATTTATTGTACATAAAATACTTTAAATCTAAAGTTTTAAACATATATAAAACATAAGAAATTACAGAGAAACATATTGTTCATTTAAATAGCATAAATAGTATTAAATATAGTAATAATTAATAAGCAATAATCAGAAAGAAAAATATATATATATATTTAGAAAGATTTTTATGTAAAGAAAATTAAAGCAACTTTAAAAATTAAACTTATAATCTTGCTAATATGGATAATAATAGCCTATCTTTTTTTTATAACTACTCTACAATGACATTAGGTTGATTTAATCAATTTATGATTTAATCAAATCCTGTAACTATGTTTAAAAATAGCTCTAACTAACTTTAAAAAATAGTTGTATACTTTGGATTTAATTTTTTGCATTTTTGACTTCTTACATGTTTGTTTTTTTCCAACTGAATGGTGCAAGTTAAATCTCCATTTGTCATTCCATAAAAATGTGAATCCATTATTCTAAAGGAGAAATCATCAACTCAAGAACTCAACTCAAAATTCAGTGCATGAATTTCTAAATTTCTTTTTTCATTTAGAAGCTGTAATTTAAAACAACATAAATAACTAATAAGATTATCTAAAAGATAAATATATAAAAAAAAACTTTATCAAATATTTGGGTACTTGAATGTTTCTGTATATTTTTTGTTATCATTGTTTTTTCTTGAGATAATGTAACTGCACAGTTACATTATGACATGCCAGAATCATGATATACTTTGATCACATATTGCAAAATACAGCTTACCCAGTACAACCTTTCAAAAAAGATTAAAGTTTATTTAATAATTAAAAAAATAAAAAATGTTGAAGAAAAAATAAAATAAATAACAGTGATGATAAACCCCATCTGTCATATTGGTACACCAATGCAACATCATTAAACAACAAATATGAAGACTTAATTATAGAAATTAAAAACAAAACGCTACAAGTTATGATGGTATGTAAGACATGGTTGACAGAAGCCTCATTGACTAACATAGAAAGTTATTTACTTTATAGAAAAGATTGTAAACAAAGTAAGGGTGGCAGTGTTTGTATTTATGTTATCAATAATTTAAAGTCATATGAAACTATTAATAAAAATTTCAAAACAAAATGATATTGAAACAATATGGTATGTAATAGAATGTGGTATTGAAAGCAAGTTATGTGGCTGTATTTACCATACTGCAGATAGTAGTTTGTTTTATTGTGAAAATATGGTCAAATCATTAAAATTATGCTTATAAGTTTTGTGATACTTTATTCAATACAAAACTTGAACTATTATAACTTTTTTTACAATACAAAACATAAACCATTTTAACTTGAAATGGATTTTAGCTTTTATACAGATTACTATTTTAGTAGTGAGGATATTCCCCATTATTTGGGAGGGTATTACTCATTATTAGGGAGGATATTACTCATTATTTATCTATACTGTTTGCAACTTTACGATCACATTAAATGTGGTTTTTAACAGGCACTTGTTGGTTCAAGCAATCATCATCAAGTTAAAAAAATTTTATCAGCTATCTTTGTTTTAATATTTTATATTTAAAATTTTATTGTTTTAAAAGGTAGCAGAACAAGGCTGTATAGTGTACTGTTTAGTACTCAGTTTTGAGTTTTAGACTTTTAAAAGAAAAAATAAGAATACTGAAAAAACGGAAAAAGTTTTTGGTGTTACAAATGTACATATTTTTAGCACATATTTTACAGTTTTGTCTTACAAATGTACATATTCTTAGCACAAACAAATTTATGAATATTATATTATTATATGTATATTATATCATAAATTTTCTTTCATTAGTTACTGAAATTTTAAAGAATTAGATGCAGCCTTAAGTTGGTTTCATTTAATATAGTCTTTTTATTTTTCTACTTGAGAATGTTCATTTATATTGATCAGAATTAAATAGTTACATTTTATTGTGATACTCAAAAAAAAAAGTTATATCGTGGATAAAATTACCCTTAAATATATAATTCTCATAGTGTTTTAATTGCTGTTTTTTTTTTTATAGATGAAAAATATTCTGCAAATGGATATTGGAGTGAGTGGAGCGAATGGACAGAATGCAGTGCTACATGTGATGGAGGTGTTAGGTCTAGAAGTCGCACATGTAATACTCCCAAAAAGATTGGCGCTTATTGTAATGGAAAAGAAGAAGAAAACGAACCATGCAATGAAGAGGTTTGCACATCTAGTAAGTTTATATCTTTTATTGAATTTTTTTTTAATGCATACTTTTTTTTTTTTCATCACTATAATTCTCTATCAAACTTTTAAGAAACATTTTTACTCTTTTTTAAAACTAGTCAGTGGCACCTTAATAATAAAATAAACAAATATAAAAAAAGCAAAAAAAAAAACAAGCAATAATATAGAAAGTGACCAAAAAAAAAAATAATTAAAAGAAGAGCAATAACTATTAAAAAAGCAAGACTAATAACACAATAAATAAAAATAATTAACAACAACACTACAACACAATAAATAAAAATAATTAACAACAACACTACAACACAATTAATAAAAATAATTAACAACAACACTACAACACAATAAATAAAAATAATTAACAACAACACTACAACACAATTAATAAAAATAATTAACAACAACACTACAACACAATTAATAAAAATAATTAACAACAACACTACAACGCAATAAATAAAAATAATTAACAACAACACAACAACACAATAATTAAAAATAATTAACAACAACACTACAACACAATTAAGAATAAAATATTTTTTTATAATATTACTATATCATTTATATTAAGATTAGTTAATTAAATCAATTAAATTTAATTCTATTACTTATATATGAAGAGCTTATTACCAAAATGCGGTATGTGCAATTTTGAATTTATGTGTTGCTTTAAATATTATTTAATTAAGAAATAATTAGCAGATAAAAGTGCATTTTATTAATGTTTTTTGTTTATTTAGTTTCTTTTTTGCTTATTTACCAAGTAAAGTTGAGCTTTACTCGGTTAATAAGCGAAAAAAGACACGGAAGTTCAGAAACAGGCAATACAAATAAAAGTACAATGCTAAAATGTTTCACTTGATAAAATTAAAAGCCAAGAATATAGTGTTATATATTATTTATAATATTTCATTAATACTAGGATCAATTAACAGGTAATTAATCTTAATATTTATAAAGGTTATTTATAATAAGGTAATGATTTGCATTAGTGAAACTAATTATTATGAACAGGTTCTTTTGTTAACAAATCATTTAAGTATCATATGTGTATTACTTATTGAGAATTAAATTTCAAATAAAATGAAGATATTTATAAAAAGACAACCTACATAAAGATTTTTATAAAGAGATACAAAAAAGTTTTCTAAGAAAAGACAATAGGTATTTCATAAAAAAATGTGTTAGGTATTGTTTTATATTAGTTGAACTGATGCCATACATTTCAAAATATATTTTTGTATGAAGTCCTTATTGTCTTTTGAATTAGTCTGATTACTTTCTAATATTAAATATGAATTTATTGGCTTTTTAGTAAAACTTAAAAAAGATTTTACTTTAAATCGAGTTGTAGTACACACTATATTTACTTCTTTAATTACTAAAATATTAGGAAAGCTTTTTGAGAAAATAATTCCTACTTAAGGGTTTTATATCAAAGTTTTTCTTCTTCTATATAAGTTGTCTTCACCACCACTAAGACGCCTTATCTGTCCCAATAAATTCTCTCTAGTGAGGAATCAAACGCTGGTCTGCACAATAGGCAGAGACTAGGGGATTCAAAAAATAATATTTTTGAAAAATATCATATGGAACCCACTTAAGGTGTTCTATATAATAAAATAAAACTGAATTTTTAAAAAATATCAAATAATCTTAACAGTGAAGCGATCAAATATAAGTAGAAAGTGATGCCATTAGAGCGATTTTGTGCTTTGAAGTTCAAAAAGTCTACAAAAAGTTTTAAAAGTTTAAAAGTTAAAACAAGTTTATTTTGTTTATCATTATTTTTTAACATGTAAAAAGATAAAAAGAATTTGAATATTTTAAAGTTATGTTGCACAGAAGTTATGTTGTACAGAAGTTATGTTGTACAGAAGTTATGTTGTACAGAAGTTATGTTTTACGGAAGTCATGTTGTACGGAAGTCATGTTGTACAGAATTGTGTTTACAACCGTTTAAGTGATGCAATCTTTTGTTTTTATATTAATGCCATCACATATTTACAACCATGTTTCATAGTTAAAACCATTTTTCATATTTACAATTATGTTTCATATTTAATACCATGTTTCATATCTAACACCATGTCTCATATATGCAACTGCGATTCTAAATTTTATTATTTTAATCTTATTTTCAGCCAGATCTTGCATCATGGCACTACAAGTTTTTAGAATGTTTTAAGTTTTTATGTTGTTGCTTTTTTTGAAACTTCAGTAAAGTTTTATACAAATATAATCTTTTATTGTTATTATTAAGTAAGAAAGTGTAATATTTTTTTATTTAATTTAACTAAAATGGTTTGATAAAAAGTTTTAAAGACATTCTTATTAAAATATTTATACATCATGTACTAAAAAGAAATTTTAGAATTGTGTAAAATATATCTTTATTAAGATATATTATTATGTTATTAAAAGAAAATTATATAACTTTATTAAAAGTAAACTATTATAAAACAGTTTCACTATTTACCTTTTTACCAAAATGTGATCCATAGCATAAAAATTAAAACAATAAAAACAATAGCATTAGAAAAACTGTAAATTGAATGAACTTTATCTTAAAAATAGAAAGTATTGCTACTTTCTCACATCTTACTTAGTTCCTCCATGATAGACACATATTGTACCTGCTCTTAGCAGATTTATAATCAATTTTATGTTATATGTAACATTTTTAAGAGTGTGCTCAAAACATATTATTTCTTTTTGTTATTATTATTTTTATTATTATTATTTTTATTATTATTATTGTTATTATTACTATTATTATTATTATTATTATTATTATTATTATTATTATTATTATTGTTATTATTATTATTATCACTATTATTATAGAATGCACTAAGCAGATAGAAATTGGAATTTTATTGGACGCTTCAACAAGTGTCACATTATCTAATTGGAAAAAAACAATAGATTTTGTTCAAGATTTTTCTAAACAGTTCAAAATGGGTCCAACTGGTGTTCGATTTGCAGTTATTGATTTTTCTGATGATGCCATACTTGAAATTAGTGTTTCAGATCCCAGATTTTGGGATCAGGAAACTTTTGGTGAAAAAGTCTCCAGCATTGAATACTCTCAAGGTAAGATTTAAAGCTTAACAATTAATTCTTTAAGCTTAACTTTAATTCTTTAATGTTTAAAATGTTTTTTTCTTACCTAATTTTTATGCAGTTACTTGTTTAAACTTTGTTTCTGTCATTCTTTATTTGTCATTCTCTCATGCTCACTCAAAATATTTAATTTTGTTCATCAACATATACTAAAATTTATTATAAAGTATTGGAAAAATTAAAGTAGTAATGTTAATTGGAATCTCAAAGACACAGGTATTATTGTTTAATGTCTGATTGATTTTTTACTTTACCAAAATCAAAAAATTAAGAAATTTGACATTCACAATAATACATAGGTTAAAATGAAATGAACCCTGAGATTTTTAAGCAATAAATTATTCCTAGACTTCTCTTTTTTTTGTTTGTTTTCATAAGCTTATTTTATATTAATATCTGCTTATCTTAATATCGGAAATTTTTATGTCTTTTGATTTACTATTTAATTTAACGTTTTGAAAACATGTATTATTATAGAATTATGGTTTAACATCATAATTGAAAAAAAAAAAAAAATTAATTCGTAAATTTTGTTATTAATATATATCTATATAAAATATATAAAAGTTCTTTTACTAAAGTTATTATGAACTAAATTAACTTTTCAATTTGTCATGACATAACAATTGTAAAAGCTAAACGGAAAAAAAAAATTATGTCTTTGTTTTTTCATTTAGCTTTTACATTTCGTAAAAAAATAATCAAACATTTTAACATTATATCTACTTTCTATTTTAAATCCTCTTTTTAAAGTTTTTTTTTCTTTTTGAAAATAAAAAATTTAATTTTCTTTTTTGAAAAATACAAAAAATGTTATCCAGGAAAAACAAGAACTGATTTAGCTCTTGAAGTAGCTCGGAAACATGTATTTTGTAATGAATGTGGTTTGCGGCATAATACTCCCAGGCTGCTCATAGTTTTAACAGATGGTCAAAGTACTTTTCCAAAATTAACACAATTTGAAGCCCAACTTATCAAGGTATATTTTTTCTTTAGCAAGGTAAATTATAATGTATAGTGTGTACATTATTTATAATATATAAAAATAAGTTAGTAGAAGTATAATATAAGTGAGATGTTTTAGGTATTGTGTTTTTATGCAATATTTATGGTTTTATAGGCATAACACATCATTAACATTTACTTAAATTCAACAGAGTTTTTAAGTGATTCTTACATATGGTTTTTAAAAAAACTTTTCTTTTGATTAAGTTTAAACTAGTAGGTTGGATTCAAAACTATCATCATACAATTATACTTACACCATCATACATTTATACTTACACCATCATGCATTTATACTTACACCATCATACATTTATACTTACACCATCATACATTTATACTTACATCATCATACATTTATACTTACACCATCATACATTTATACTTACATCATCATACATTTATACTTACACCATCATACATTTATACTTACATCATCATACATTTATACTTACATCATCATACATTTATACTTATAGATTTATTATATACATCAAAATTTATCGATATCTGCTACTTAATTTATATAATTATATTAAAAAATTCTTCCTTCAGTTTTTAAATTATATTTTTTAAAGGTTGAGAACAATTTAACCATAATATCTGTTGGAGTTAGTGACCAAGTTGACATAGAAGAGCTGAAGAGTCTAGCTACAGATCGAGACCATGTGTTCTTATTAAATGGTTACAGCTATTTAAATGATAAAATTAACAAATTACTGAAAGTATCATGTATTAGTAGTAAGTTAACATTTTTTTATAAAAAGTATTTTATTAAGACATACACCGCAAATGCCTCTATTTTAAGTATATCTGTTATATGCATTGTATAAACTAGCAGTAAGCGACCCGTATTATGGGTTAGTAATAATTAAATAACAATTTATCTGGATATTATTACAATTATTGCAATTACCTCTAATTTAAGTATATCCATTGTCATATACATAAATCTGTTTTATTTACTCTCTCTCTCTACTTATACATATATTTATTTATATATCTGCTAAGGTTGCTTCTCTTAATCGTGCTTTCCATTTTCTCACTCCTGATTCCATTCTCTTCCTCTACAAATCTCTTATTTATCCCTGTATACTGTTGTCATATTTAGGCTTGTTCTTCTAATGATGCTCTTTCTCTACTAGATAAAGTCCTAAAATGTATTGTAAATATGGACCTGCTCTATCTGCCAAGCTTGAGCCACTCTCCCATTGTTGTAAGATTACGTCTCTTTCTCTTTTCTACAAATACTATCATGAATGCTGCTTAATGGAGCCATATCTCTAGTTCCATCAACCAAAACTCATTCTTGCTTGACTCATTTTACTGAGTCAAGCAAGAATGAGTTGTCACATCCTTTTACTGCATCTCCTTTCATGCTATATCAACTTAAATTTAATTTTTGTTTAGTCCTCTCCCCCTTCACCCACTTCAATGCTTCTGTCTATGTTCCACTACTTCTGCTTCTGTAATGCAGCATCTTCTCAAGAGATGCTGCATTACTAGTTAATAACTTTTCTGAACTTCACGACTGAAAAGGGTACCCAAGTGTTGAGACAAGTTTGTTTTGTAAATAAACATCAGAGTATATGTTTTGAATTATTTTGACTTTTCAAAATGAATTATTTATCTAGAATCAGAATAGCAATTTCTGTTATAAAAATATCTGCTTTAAATAATAAAGTACTCAATAAGTCTTAATTTTCCTTTTTTTAGTCAGTTTTTTCTATCTTACAATAATTTTTTAGAGTATTTAACGTCTTTTAACAAATATAAATACAAAGTATTATAAATATAAATAAATTATTTATATACAAGTATATAAATACTTTATTTGTTTCTTTAGTTGATTTCATTATTATAATAAATAAAAAGTTATATAATTCATAAACTCATTTAAAATAAAGTTGGATTGAGTGAAACTATTTTGGACTATACCACTATTCATTTAGTTTAAAAAAAAAAAAATTTTTAATTTTGTTGATCAATATTAACAAATCTTGAAAATTATAAAATGAAGCCTCCTTTTTTTTGTCTTTGTACAAGAAGTAAGTTGAAGTAAGTTAAGCCAGAAGTAAGTTGAGCCTTCTGAAAAAGAAAAAGAAAAACAAATGAAATTATCCTTTTTTTGTATTGCATATTTATTTTATTCAGAAAGAAAACTTTGCTGCCTCATGCCAAACCCTAAGTGGATGTAGTGGCACTCCTTTGTGGCAGCAGGTTATAAGATAGTTGACATATATACTGAAGCCTCTGACAGATGGCTGTTTCAGTGCGATATCACCTTTAAATTTTTTCTCTCACTTATTAATCATTTTATTGATATTAAAGAAAAAAACTGCAAAAAGGAAAATCTACGTATACATTAAGTTTATAAGTTAATTTTAAGTTTTAAAATCAAGTTACAAACTTTTAGATTTAAATTTTTCTATTAGTGTTAAATATTACTACATAAGCAAATATATCAGACTTGATTAAATAAAGAATAAAAAAGAAACTTGAATAATTTAGAGTTTGCTTTGCAAGAATCAAAATGGCCCTAAAAAATGATTTTTTTTTTTTTTTTTTTGTCAATACTTTTTTTTGCCAATATTTTCATTTATTTTGGTAAGTTTAACTAAAATAACTTTGTTTTAAAAGTTTAATTGAATGAACAAAACTTGTCTAAGATATCCCTTGAAGATCAGCTTTTTTTAACTATAACATTTTTAAAACATCATCCTCATTAAAACAATCATCCTCACAGCATTTTTAAAATTTATTTTGCTAAATTATATTTAGTTAATAATCTTATTATTATTTTTTTGTTTTATTGTATTTTTTTTTTGTCTGTTAATCTTTAATAAAAGTAATATTTTAACTCAATACTTTTAAAATTTTAAATTTTAAAATTTTAAATTTTAAAATTTAAAATTTTAAAATTTTAAATTTTAAATTTTTAAAATGTAAAATGTTTTTGAACAAAATTCTAAAGAAACACAGTTAAAATATTCTTAAAGCATAGAAAATAAATAACTAACAAGTTTTTTCTTTGCGAAATGAATTATCCTACCAAATTAGGAAATAACAAATAATAAAATATCACACATAACAATTACTTATTTTTTTAAACATCTGCTGTAGTGATTTTTGCACAGGACAGTCTTATAGACAATAAAATCAAAAAAAATACTCCAGACATTCCAACTGATTCCGGACATCCCATCTAAAGTGTAGAACAAACTCTCAAACTAACATCATAACCATTTTATTATGTTTACCAGTTTCATAATCAACACAGCTGCATTTTTACCAAATGTTATAAGATGTGAGAGTTCTTTCTAAAAATAGTGTTGCTATTAATTTCATTCATTCATATGAAGATCAATAGTTGATCAAGTTACAAAAATATCAAAATCTAATAAATTTCTTTTCTTTTTGCTCAGGATTTATAGAGTTTATGAAAATAAACTCTATAAATCCTGAAATATTTAAAAATATTTGTGTTTCAAATGAGTTAGTATACAGAAACATTTACAAAGTTAAATAAAAAACTTTTTTATTTTTTAAACAATTTTATAAACTTATGAACTTTCTGAAAATAAACTTCATTAAATAGTATTAATAAATATTTAACATATATCATTGATATTTAGTATATATATATATATATATATATATATATATATATATATATATATATATATATATATATATATATATATATATATATATATATATATATATACATACATATAAATATATATATATAAATTAGTATAAACACTTATCTAATTTTTTCTTTCTTCTACACAGTGTTTCTCCATCAGTAGGTTCATCAGGAGGATTCTTCCTGATGAACCTACTGATGGAGAAACACTGTGTAGAAAAAAGAAAAAATTAGATAAGTGTTTATACTAATTTATTATTGCTCTGTTCTTTAAGAACATTGAGCACTCTGTTTGTAGAATACACTAACATAATTTATATATATATATATATATATATATATATATATATATATATATATATATATATATATATATATATATATATATACATACATATATCATTAATAATTAAGTATATCATTTTTTTTAATTTATAAAGATTAATGACTTTAATAAAATTAATGAAAAAATTCGTTTTTTTATTAATCATTATTCCTTAAAAATTTTTAAGTTTTTTAACTTAATTCTAAAACTTCTAAAAATAAAAAAATAAAAATAACATTCAAATGATTGAATGTAAAAATAATATTCAAATGATTGAATGTCAGTTTAGTCAGATTTCAATAACTACAAATTTATTGATTAAAGACAAAAATTATGTATAATAAATACCAATAAAAAACCAATTTTCTTTAGAGATAAATATATCTTCTTTAGATATATTTATCTAAAGAAGATATATTGATATAAAGAAGATCTATTCATATATGAAATTTGATTGAATTTTTTCAATAGTATGATTGAGCAAACATGACTTATTATAAATACGTTGATCATTATTTTTTTTAAAAGGCAGAGATTTTAGTTAATCAGATATTTAATCTTGCAGAATAAAATAACAGTTTTTCAACGAAACCCAAATAAAAATATTCAACGTCTGTTTTGTTACTGAATCTTTACCTTTTTGCATCTTTTTTTCTTTATTGAAGCTTTTTTATCTCATCTGTAACACCACTCTCTCAAAGTCTTATAATAATCTTACATTAATCTTAATCTTTATTAAAAATCTCTTTTTAAAATTTCTTTTTTTAACTTTTACAGTCACACCACACATATACACATCACCACACATCACCACAGATCCACACATCAGCACACATATAACCAGCGTTCAATATTTTTTCTAGACCCTGGACATTATTAACCTACTGTAAAGTTATTTTCCAATGTTTTCATGTCTATCATAACATACTGTTATCTATTATGTCATATCATTGTCTATATATTATCTTATATTGAACATATATTATCATATATAGACTCAAAATATATGTTAGAAATCAAAACAATTTGTGAATAATAAAATAAATAACTCACAAGTAATAAATAAAAAGATAGTAAAAATCACCATTTTCCAGGATGGAAAATAATAAAAATCACCAATTTTAGCTTTGCTGAAGCCAAACAAAAATGATCTGGTATAATAATCATTTATTGTCAAGAATGTGTTACAGCAACTATTGTTTAAATTTAAAAAAAAAAAATCTGATTTAAAATTTTTAAAAATCAAATTATTTGGGGGTGAAAATTTATTTCAATTAAAAAAAGAACCATCTTGATATTGTGTCTTTATTTATTATGAGTAAGAAATGCCTAAAATTAATAAATATTAAAAAAGTAAATAAGTTTTTACATAAGCTTTTATACATTATACATTTTATTCATTTTTTACATTAGCTTTTGTTCCCTAGTTCTATTACTTTTGTTCATTATATCTGATTTTAAACTTTTATCATAAATTTTTTTTCCTCATTATGATAGTAAATTATTACTTCCATATTTATTTATAAGAAAAAACTTTTCTTATTTTCATTTTTTATTTCATTTTCTTTTCATTTAATTTTCTTAGAAAAATCCACCAATGTATTTTTAATCATACAATAAATGAGTTGATCAATTGCATAGTAATTAAGTGTAATTATTATTTATAATTATTATAATAGTTATTATTATCATTATTATTATTATTATTTATAAATATTAAAAACTAAATATAAGAGTGGTGTAATAGTTTTACAAATAAAATAAAAAATATTAATCATAGGTAAAGTATATTTAATTATAAATAAAATAATAGTGTATGTATAATAATAATAATAATAATAATAATAATAATAATAATAATAATAATAATAATAATAATAACAATAATAACAATAATAATAATAATAATAATTATATATATATATATATATATACATATATATATATATATATATATATATATATATATATATATATATATATATATATATATATATATATGTATATGTATATGTATATATATATATGGATAATATATTTTTAAAGAACAAAAATCTCCTATTAATGGTGGTTGGGGAAACTGGAGTGAGTGGACAGAGTGTAGCGCCAGCTGCAACGGTGGTATTAGAATTCGTGAACGACTTTGCAATAATCCATTACCCCAGAATGGAGGTATTGAATGTATAGGAGAAGGCGAGGAAGAAAGAGCTTGCAATGAAGAGATCTGTGAGCCTGGTGAGTGCAATTTTGTTTTTGTGTTACTGTAGCAACTAAAGTATTAATAATGTATTAATTCTTGTTTGTTTATTTTTCAATATAAAATATGAAAATATTCAATACTTAGCTTGTACTTCTGAAATGGAGATAGCAATTTTATTGGACGCTTCAAGTAGTGTTACTTTGACTAATTGGGAGAAAACACTAGAATTTGTTCGAGATTTTTCAAAAGAATTTAAAATGGGCTCTACTGGCATTCGATTTGCAGTTATAGACTTTTCAGATGCTTCTACACTTCAAGTTGATATTTTAGATCCAAGTCTATGGAGTAATGAAGCTTTTAATGAAAAAATCAGCAACATCGAGTATTCAATGGGTTAATTTTTTTTTTTATTAAACAAGTAAAAATATAAATATTTTACTGTAATTTGCTAGAAATATTATGAGAAAAGATATTATTGATAGTTTAAATGAAGCTGTAAATAAAAGAAGCTTTTGAATAATATTGTAAATGGTAGTGTGAATGAAGGTGTATATGATGGTATGAACAAACCTGTGAGTAATGGTGTCAATAAAGATGTATGTGATATATAAACAAATCTCCAAATAATGGTATAAATGATTGTGAATGAATAAAATGAAAAATGATCATTTTTCTAATTAAACTTATTACAACAGGGTTATAAATTTCTAAATTTTTAGGTAAAACAAGAACTGACTTGGCACTTAAATTAGCTCGTGAAAAAGTGTTTTGTAGGGAATGTGGTTTGAGAGTCAATGTTCCAAAACTGGTTATAGTTGTAACAGATGGTCGAAGTACATTTCCGTTTTTAACACTGCCTGAAGCTCGTCTCATAAAGGTTTCTTTAAATTTTAAATACAAAGATATGTAAAATTTTAAAACTAAATTTAGTTTTTGATGTTTGCTTTATCTCATAACTTTTACTTTAAAGAACCAAGCAAGCGTAATATGCATGGGAGTTGGAGATGAAGTTGATATAAATGAGCTAAACACTATGGCTACTGACAAAAATCACGTTTTTTTATTAAATGGTTATAGATATATCAATGATAAAGTCAACCAGATACTGAAAATGTCATGCAAACGTGAGTTCGCAGTTAATATAATAATAATCTTTTAAACAAAAAAAATGCTAAATATAAAGGAATTGAACTTATATATTCGTAAAATAAGAAATTATTATATATATGAGAAGAGTGAGTAAATATTAAAAAAATAATAAATCCTCCTTGTTTATTAATAATTTAAAACAAATTTTTGCAAAATTAAAATTATTTTAACTCTTTTTCTATAAGGATTTTAAAATCTATTTTTATAAAAAAGAAAATAATATTTTATTTTAGGGCATGTTTAGTCTAATACTTTAAGCTAATTTATTTTAAGTATTTGCTTAAGTTTTTACTTGTTTTAATTACTTAAGTCTTGCTTATTCTAATTATTTGTTTAGTCTTACTTATTCCAATAATAATTTATTAACAGCAATCTTCCCAACTTATTTTGATATCAAATTACTTGTTTCAGTCTTCTTTGCTTATTTTGATAACCAATTATATGCTTCCTAGCTAATTTTTGCTCATTTTATCTAATTTATTAAGGAAAATTAAAACTTATAGTAACTAAGGTACTACTGGGTTCAACTTTTATAATTGTAAAGACCAACATGGGTATAATAATTACAAAGGCTCCATGGTTGGTCTATGGTAAATTTTACTGCAAGGGTCATGATTGAAATTTGGTTTTGATGAAAATAAGTCATTTGAATTTTCAGCCCAGACAGCTTGGATTACCGCAGTTTCAGAATCTATATTCATTGAAACTTCCTTCAATTTCTTAAAAATTGTTGATTCATTTATCACGCATTGCTGGTGTGTGCTGAATAAGTTCTTTTACATTAGACTTATTTTATATCTTTTCGGTGTTAGCGTATGTTTTAATTTCAGGTTTTCTCCACTCATCCCAGGATACCTAAATTCAAATGAAATTTGCAAATGTTTATCAAACTGTTTCATACCTTTTCATGCAGCGCATTTGTCATAGGCGGTTAACAAAAGAAATTATTTATCATTTCAGATCCAACTTTGATCAAAGAAGCTTGAATTGATTTCGTTAATGTATTTAAGGCAAAACGCATATTTTCATGCAAACGACAAACACAAACATTACGCAGAAATTTTATAACAGATTTCACATTGCCTGGACTAAGGGTCCGATTTTAATTTAAAAAAGAAGTTTAAAATTTCTTTTTAGAGAGACTTTTTAACTCTTAGTTTTGCTTTAGTAAAATAAGCTTCTTTTTTATTAGACATTTTTCTTTTTTTCGGGAAACATAATTAGCTTGGTATTTTGCATAACTTTTTTTTCTTACTTCTAATTTGGATTCCATGTCTTAAAAATGTGCACAATTTATAAGAAAATGCAAGCATTAATCAAATATTTTACAAATATTTATTGATAGCACTTCACAATATTAAAATTCAAAGTTAATTTGACCGAAAACCACAACAAAATCTGAATTTTTGGACAGTCACGGATCCGGAAGGGAGGGGAGGGGAGGTATGCGGGTTATGTATCCCCCTCCCCTCCATGAGAATCTGTAAGTCCAAAAATCTTAGAAATTGAAGACCTTTTTTTTAAAAAAAGACCGATGGGGTACGAAAATATTTCCACACACACCCACCACCACCACCAAATATTCCTGGATCCGTCACTGCTTTTAGAAAATATTTTGATTTTTTTATTATTACCACTTTACTTTAATACTTTCATATTGATAATTAATCTTTAAGTCTAGTGACGCAACCTAATTTTCACAGGCATGAATGTAAAGAGAAAGCACTTTTTTAAAAAAATGGCTTGAATAAAACAAGTATTTTTTAGTCAAGTTATATATTTAATTTCAAATAACCTTAATAATACAATACTTAATACCTTAACAATAAAAATATACAGTAATGCAATACTTAATACCTTAACAATAAAAAATTTAGGAAAATTTTTGCCCTCAAATTTAACTCACTTTTTTAAATAATAAAGAAAAGGAAACAACTGCTAACATTCAGCAAATTTATCTACTCAGTTTAAATATTTTCTATTCATTATTTATTTTAACGAAAATTTCAAGGCGTTTAAAATATAATTAAAGAAAAAATGTCTTTGAAAAAAAGTAATTCTTAAACGCTAAATTTATCTCTTCGACCGTGGAAATAGTCACATACAGATATATATATATATATATATATATATATATATATATATATATATATATATATATATATATATATATACATATATATATATACATATAAATATATATATATGCATACATACATATATATACATTCATATATATATACATCCATATATAAGTACATACATATATATATACATATATGTATACATATATATATATATATATATATATATTTTAAAAACAAATAAATTTTTAATGCCAGTAGTTCAATAAAATTTTCTAAATTATTTAGTATATATATATATATATATATATATATATATATATATATATATATATATTATTTTTAATATTTTAAAAACAATTAAATTTTTAATGCCAGTAATTCAATAAAATTTTCTAAATTATTTAATCAGTATACTACAGTATATTAAGAGAGAATTTTGAGAAGTTGTATTTAGATTATATATTCACAACAATGTTCTTTCTCATGGATTCTATATTGCAGTAAAAAAGAACTTCATTGAATTTTTTTTTATTTTAGGAAAAAGTTAAGAAATAATTCGAATGGTTATTTTGGTTTTTCGAAAATGTTTAAAAAAGAAGTTTCATATTTTGATATCAGAAGATAATGAAGAATATGATTTCATTCATAAATTATATTGAATTATTTGATTTTTAAATGTATTTATAGCAATATTTAAATATGAGATTTTTTCTTTTATAATGTATATATATATATATATATATATATATATATATATATATATATATATATATATATATATATATATATATATATAATATGATGCAGATGTTATATTTATTCAGATTTAATTTCCATTTTTATTGACTTTAAAAGTAGAGTAAGAATTAAAGAACTTTGGGCCAGAAAATCAGCTCTAATCACAGGTTTTATGATATATTAAAGCTTATGGGTTTATTCAGGCTTATACTAGAAAGTATAAGCTTATTCAGAAAATATTCAAAAGTTTTAATTTTTACAATTTTTTTTTTACGATAAGCAGAATCGCAAAGAGAACCAAGTTTTCAGAGAGTTTGTATTTAAAATCAGAACTTTAAAATATGTTTTTTCTAGAAATTAGTTTTGGGAAAAATAGTTTTCCTTTAAAATCTTAAATTATTTCTTAAATTGACTGAACATTTTTTTTTTAATGATAAAAATTTCTACCTTAAAGTAGGATATGTGATATACCCTTAGTAAGGTATAATGGTAAAGTAGGATGTGTGATATACCCTTAGTAAGATATAAGGTAAAAATACCCTTAATATATAAGGATATGTGATATACCCTTAAAAATAAGGATCTGTGATATAACCTCAGTAAGGTATAATTTTCTACTTTCTAAGTTAAAAAATTATACCTTTAAGTTAAGAAATTGTATGACAAATTGATAATTTTAATATAATTTTTCAACTCAAAAAGTAGAAAATTATACCTTACTAAGAGTATTACTAAATTACTATAAATACTAAAGTTATACTTTACTGATATAACACATCTTACCCTAAGGTAGAAGTTTATACTTTTTTTTGTTAGAGTGTATTAAAAATAAATAAGTTTATTATTTTTTATTTTTTGTGCAGGGGTTTTTGAAAAACAATTAAATTTTTTATCTTTCTGAAAATCTTGGTCTCAACTAGTTTGGTTTTATGTGGCATATATTTCAATCTTTTAGTAAGTTTATGCATGTACAAAAAATGGTATTTACTAACGTAAAACAATATTTTATTTCAAAAGTAGTTTATTGCAAACATGCAAAGCCTTAAAACAAATGAATTTGCGTACGAGTGCTTATGGCGAGGGAGGAGGTTCAACAAATGTTATTTTTAAATCTTATTTTTGTTATTCCATCTTATGTTTTGTTATTCTATCTTAAAAGTTTTGCTATTCTTCTTATTTTTTGTTATTCCGTCTTTTTTTATTCAGATTGAAATACTTTTGGTTCAGATTTATTGATCTGAGTTTAACATCTTCCGAACCGCTTTTAATCTTAAATTCTTAAAGTTAAATCACCTCATGTTCTTCTGGTATATAAGTCTTTATTCTTAAGACATTTCAACTTAGCTTCGTATTACAAATTCTTCAACAAAAGAACAATTCTGGTTGCACGATGATGTACCTTAAAGTATGGAGACCAAATGGATACTACAAATTCGATAAGGGGTCGAATAAAAGTAGCGTATAATAACTTTAGCATGTGAAAATAAATTTGAGCAACCTCATCATTCTATCTGAAAAAACATCTTAATAAGTAAAAATAAATAAAATTTAGCTATGCTAAAAAATTTTTTCGTCGCTTAGGTTCCTTAATGTTTTCTCTAAAACGTACCGAAAGTTCGAAAAATTTGTGCACCGTTTCAAGTTTGTCAAAATGCATCGCGTGTATTGAAAGTCGTTTAAAATAAAAATTAAATGATTTGCACGTAGTATGTCCTTAGCGCGCACATTTTTTGCAATAAATAGAAAATATTCTTTATGATTAATAGGAGAAACAGTTTAAAATCAATTTGTAGCAGACTTTTTGTTTTGAAGAGTTTAAAACTTTATCAGTTCCAAAGCAAAACCAGCAAGTAACTAAGATTTGCTAAAAAAGTTACTTAAGCCTTCCAAGCGGGCACAGAACGTCCACCGGACGTCGTAATGACGTCCTACGGACGTACTGACGTCCATAAGACGTCACACGGACGTCTGTGCCCGCTGGGTTTTAAAAAAATAAAACATTTTCAAAGTTCTATTGATGTTATATACATAAAATATATAAAGGTATTATATACTATAACAAACAAAAGACAGAGAGTTTTTAAAAAATCTTAAAATTTCAATAAACATGAAAACTGCGGCAGAAATTTTTTTCGCCTACGTCACGATAGAGATTCCTAAATCGATGATATATTGTATAAACTAGATATCTAACTTGCGGGATTTTATTAGACTAAAAATGAAACCGCTTTTTTTGTTTATAAATAAAGTCCGCCATTTGCAAAGAGGGCAAAAACTGAAGCCGATGAGTGAAATAAAAGTTAAAAATGCAAATCAAAGCTCTCAATAAATAAAAAATAATATTAAAACACTTTTTAATAATTATAAAATACTTATAAAAGTTTTGTTATGAGCCTTTGTTAATTAAAAAGTATTATAATTCATAAGATGCTTTAAAAGTGTCTGTCGTTTCACTTTTCTATTCAAAACTTTAATCCCTTTCTAATCGAAAATATATTTAGGAAGCATAAATTATTATTTTACATGTATTCTAATTTCCGCTTAGCACTTTTACATAAATGGTATTTATATTCAAAATATATTTACTTCATTTAAGAAAAGAAAAGTTCAATAATATTTGTTTCCAAATTTAATCCGCCATTTGTAAAAAGGGCAAAACCGGTTTCACTTTTCGGATCGAAGTTAGGTCTTATCTATATAATATATCATTGACTTAAGTTTTTAGTATGTCAAGGTAATTAGTTAAGTCTGCACTTTTTAACACACTTTAAAGAGAAAACTTTTATTGGAAAAAAGATTTTACATTCAAGCTTTTATTTTCTTCAAAACTAATTACGGGACGAGGCGTAGAATAGACTTACCAAGACCCTTATTTTACTGGTCTATTAATAACAGCTAGTATATTCGGCTACGAATAACAGTTTATATATAATAATAACAGTTTATATATATACGGCGAATTAAACTAAACAGCTGTTATGCATATCAAAGTTATCAAATCTGATTTGATTTTTGTTAAATGTGGAAAACTTTTATTTTTAATTTGTTTTAAAAGACTGTTTAGTTCTTTGCTCATGCTTTAGACATTTCACTAAGTCAGCATAAATTGGTCTGCATTTTAACAATATTTTTTTAATTTTCGAAATAATAGTCTTTTCGGTCAGCGTGGTTGTTAACAATTTTGACAAATTAATAGTAGAAGAATTTCAACAAGTTCATAACACAAACATCGTTTTAATTCTTCAAGTTTTCTTGTTCTTTTTGTTTTATTTTTGATAATAGCTTTTACACCTTGTTATTGATTGTTATTCATTATTATTAGTTGTTATTGATTGTTATTCATTGTTATTGATTGTTGTTCATTGTTATTGATTGTTACTCATTAAGTTATGATAAAAAACGATAAATTTCAATCAAGAATCACTATTTAAATCTTCTCAAACAGTTAAAAATATACTTCTAAGGAGTGATTGCGTTGCTGGTTGTAATATTTTTTTAAGGAAATTAAAAACATTGGTTCTTCTTATTATGACTTAGATTCTTCAAATTCATTTAAAAAAAATTAAATTTACACAATTTTTGGAAGAACCAGCGGATGTTACAACAGTATTTAGAGAATCGTTCTAGTTATAGAACTTAAAAGAACGAAGAATGATTTTTAAAACATTGAAAATAAAATATAATAAAAAGTTATAACTGGAATATTTATATCCGATATATCGGATTTTTTTCATATATTTTTTGTAGCTCAAAAATATATGAAGCCTATCTTTTAAAAAGTAAAAATAACTAATAACATCTCTATTAAATTTTTTATTAGCACTAACGAAATATATAATAGGGGAGTAACGGAATGGAACTTTTAAATTCCGAGCGAAAAAAACGGGTTTGCCGGTATTGTAAATAAAATTCGGGCCGGAATTATATTTATGTAATTTTTTACCTTCAAGATTGAAAGTGAAAGCCTGCACCTAAGCATTGTGGCTACATAATATTTATAACCTATAATATATATATATATATATATATATATATATATATATATATATATATATATATATATATATATATATATATTATATATATATATATATATATATATATACATATACATATATACATATACATATATATATATAATATATATATATGTTACTGTTACCCGCAGTACCAGGAATTAGCTAAATGCTAATGTTTATAATATTATTTAATATTGCAACTCTGAGTTTCATGTGTTATCACAACCATCAGGCAAGTAGTAAAAGTTTAATTTTGCTACGATTTGTTTAGTGGACGTTACGGTTTATATTTGTATTTTAGATCGTTACGGGACGGAAATTGATTAGTAGTTAAGTTAATAATATTATTAATTTGTTTTTAGTTGGCTAATAGTTGTGAAATAGTTATATGTTTAACGTTGTTTAAAATATTTTTTATGTGTCAATGTGTATTAATTGTGTATTAAAAAATAATAAAATAAAAATAAGAATTAAAATTGA
Source organism: Hydra vulgaris (assembly GCF_038396675.1). NCBI lineage: Eukaryota > Metazoa > Cnidaria > Hydrozoa > Anthoathecata > Hydridae > Hydra > Hydra vulgaris. The sequence goes on along the minus strand of NC_088922.1, from coordinate 60,821,700 downwards.
TATAAAAATATACATAATATTATGAAATATATTACAAAAGCTGTGTATGTGAGTAATTTATTAGTTAGCCTAGAGATATATGGAGCAGATTAGTATAGTTATTTTTATTTATAGTTGTTAGTCAAGTTTGTAGCGAGCTTTGTAATTTTTTAATAAAAATTTATTTTCGTGGCGGCACTTTGATATAATTTCGGTTCTCTTATTTATCAGTTCTTCAGGTTTTGGATATGATATAATAGTAAATTTCTCATACAGACATAGTAGGCATCTTTTGGAAATATTTGAGTATGGGGGGTACTGATTTGAGAATAGACCATGCTAGCATAGGGGTTTCATTAAAATTGTTTTTTAAATATCAGACATAGTTTGATAGGGCGGTAGAATTTTTGTATTTAATATTGTTGAATAATGATTTGTGGTTGTTGTATCTGGTTTTCCACTCACCTTCCGTTAATCCTATATAAACTTTGCTGGGTTGGTTATTTGCTGCGATGATGCATTTATATATAATATTTGTGGATTTGCACTTACCATTCAGGGGGCATTCTGCTTTGTTTCGACAATTGCATTTTGGATCATTATTTTCAATTCTAGGGAAGATAATTTTTTTGTTGTGGTTTTTTATAATTTTTTCTATATTTTCAATGCAACTGTAGCTTACCTTTACAGTGTTTCTGTTTAAGATTTTGTGAAGTTTGTGTGGAGACGTTTTATTAAATGGGGGGTTGAACCTTATGATATTGCGTTTACGATTTTTCTGAGGTATTTTTTGTTTGATCTGATATTTGAGGGAGTAGTTTTTGTATCCGCTATTTTTTAGTGTTTGTTCATATTCGCTTTTAGATTGATTAAATATAACTTCGCTGGAGGAATTTTGCGATAGTCTGTTTGATATTGAAGTAGGTAAGTGTTTAATAATTTGTGGTGGGTGATTCGAAGATATGTGGATATGTGTCCACATATCTTTATCATATTTTTACAAAATAATGTTAAAAAATTAGAAAAACTGACTAGTAAAAAATATAAATGGGAAAAAAAATTGGACAAAATTTTAAGACCAGTTTCAAAAATATTTCAAAAAGCAATAAAAAAATAATTTAGAAACGTATTGTTCCTCCATTTAATTTCAAGCACTCTTGCACTTGTTCTGGCATTGAATTCATTAAAGTTTTGAGGCCATGGAAGCACTTGAATTTTATTAGAATTGAACCAATCGCTAACAACATGTGCTTTATGACACGGCGCATTATCTTGCTGGAAAATAAATCCATCTTGCAACTGCCATAAATCAATGCTAGGAATAAGTGAGTTTTCCAAAATTTCGATGTACCTTTTTTGTTGAGTTTACCATCGAATAAATGAAAAACGCCAACTCCACAGGCACTCATACAGGCCCAAATGCCTATTGAACCACTGCCTTGTTTTGTTCGTTTCAAAATGCATGATTCATCGAACCGTTCGCTTGGAAGTCTACGCAACATTACGCGACCTTTTCTGTTGTCTACCTCAACGTTCATTTTATCACTAAAGACCACACGGCTCCACTGATCTGTTGACCAATTTTTATGTAGTTTGCACCACTCTTTCCTGGCAAATTTTTCTTTTTTATTTAGGCGTGGTTTTTTTGCAGCAGCACGCCATAAATAATTTAAATTGTGGAGGACCCTTTGCACAGTTCTAGGGCTTGCTTTCAGACCATTTGACAGTGTCCATTTCGTAGACAAGTCTGTAGATGAAGCTTGTCTGTTTTCTTTCATTAATCTCACTAACGAGCGAACATCACGGTCATTTGAAATTTTATTGCGTCCAGTCCTATGACGATCATTAATTGACTAAATTTATGGATTATTATTTTTAATAAGTGCAAATTAAAGATTTGAAAGTGGTCGTTAAATTTTGTCCAATTTATTTAAAGAAGATTTATAAGTACTCATCGGTTTTTTAATAAGTTAAACGCTATTTAATTAGAATTAGATTTAAAAAATTATTCCACTTTAATCCGTATGTTTTAATTAACAAGATATTAAAAAAAAAAATTTAATATGTCAATTAGAATCTTCTTAATTTTAATTTAAAGATTAAGAAACCAACTAAAAATTGAGTGGTCTAGTTTTTGGCCACCGCTGTATATATATATATATATATATATATATATATATATATATATATATATATATATATATATATATATATATATATATATATATATATATATATATATATATATATATATATATATATATAATTTCATTATCTTTTATAACCTATAATGTATATATATATATATATATATATATATATATATATATATATATATATATATATATATATATATATATACCTATTTCATTGATTCTTGTTTCTTTTAAATCTAATATGTTGTTTTTATATGTTTCTTATAATTTTATTTATTGAAAGTTTTAATCTGCATTATATTTATATTTAAAATTATTTCTTTATTTTCTATTATCCATTAAGGTTAAAATTGAAAAATTTAGTGTATTAGGCATCCTATACTTTTTAATTATTTATTATTATTTTTTTATTAAAGTTTAAATAACATTTAACATGAGACTATTCTCCGAGGCAGGTAATATTTTTGAAGAAAAAAGAGTTTGTTGCCCAAAACTCTTTTTTCATCAAAAATATTGTGGTGCAACTCGTTTTGCACCACAATATTCCTAAACATCTAGAAATCTTTATATAATTGTTTACTGCAAATAAAATTACATTGTGTTGGTTAAGAACTTTTTATATTTTACCTAGGTTTACCACTGATCTCTATAATAACTGGATTGCACATCTCTAGTATCAAAATTGACGCCAAAATCGACTTGTTGAAAAGTCCCCGAACGCTGAACGGAATTTAAAAATACAGAGATTGAGCCTGAAGATTTGGTTATGTGATTATTCTGTTATTATAGAATAATAATAATTATTAATAATATGATAAAAACTGTTATTATAAAATAACAGTAACTGTTATTAAAGAGTGTTTCTACTTTGTTTATATATACTCAACCTAGTTACATATTTCAATGATATTATTATAATAAAAATGCTTGAAAGTGTAAAAATTGAAAAAGTAAAGAAAAAAATAAGAAAAATATACGCGATAAAAAGAAATAGTGTTATAAAGAACAGACTGTTTGATAAAGTTTGTATTTGCTTTATTTATATTTACTTTACTGTTATTTTACTTACTACTTTACTTATTACGTTACTGTTATTGTTTTACTTATATTTATATTGTTACTTTATATTGTTAACTTTATATGGATTTATATTGTTAATTTTACTGGTTTTATGATGTTCAAAATACTACTTTGATGAAAGGTAATTTGATATTTCCTCCGGTTACTTTTGGATGTTTATTGTTACAATTTGCAATCTTACTTAGTAATAGCAAATGAAAAATAACTTTGCAAGTATGAAATATTATTAAAAAAATATTGTATCAAACATTTTTGTAAATGGTTTTTGTAGATTTTAAACACTAAGGATATGTTGATTTCTTCATTCACTGAAATAGTAATATCGTCAACTTTATTAAAATTGATGATCACATACAATTTTTAGTTGTGTTGCTTCGCAAACTTTTATTACATTTATTAAAAGTTTTAAAAAGCTCTAATTTTAATAAACATTAAATTTTTATGTAGTCATTAAGTTGTCTTTCTGCTTCTTTTTTGAATGCTATTTTACGTGAAAGATCTAGATACATATACAAGTTACATATGATATAAATGTAAAAGTCATAAAGAACATGCAGCTGTCCTATATTGTTATCATAGAGATCAGTGGGTTAAACTATATAGGTATAGAACTATAGCTATTGTTCTTCATTGCCTTGTAGGGCAATGATTTTTTTTTTTAAACTACACAGTCTGTGTTACATGTCTTAAAAAAAAAGTAAAAAATAAATTCCGGCATTCCGGCCTAAAATATTGTACATATTTTACACGGTACATCCCTAATATATAACAGTTTTCTTCAATTATTTCAAAAGCATTTTAATAAAAAGTTTCAAGGAATAACAAAAGTTATTAAAACTTAAACATGGATAACTACCGAGATATTAAAATCCTGAAAAAAAATTGATTGATTGAGAAATTTGCTTAAAAAGAGAAAGAGAACATTTGAAAAAAAAATTTAACTAAAAAATTATTAGAAATATAATAAAAGTATTTTTGAATTAGTTATAAATCGTTTGAAGAAAATATATAATATTATATTTAACAATAACTGAAATTTAAAATTCAGTATACCTAGAATGTCATTAAAAGTTTATTTAGTAAAAAAAAATGGATAAAATGCGTTCAATTTACTTTAATGATATAGATATATTTAGTGAAAATTTAATGAATAAAAGCAAAAAAATTAAATAAGGGTTTTATTAACGCGGTTTAAAATTGGGCTTTCTTTTTTTTTTTTTCCTTTTGAGTAATTTATTTCGCCAAATGCAGATTGTTTACATTGTATATACTTATGTTAAAATTAATGGCTGGAGCAAGAAGAAGGCACATTTTGCTTTATCGCCGAGCCCCATATATAAAAATTTTACATAACAGTAAAGCAGTCATTATCAAAGGCGTTAGATATTTGATTAAAAAGTTCAACTATTGCATGTAGAGTGGAATTTTTTTTTTTTATTAAATTGCTTGCAATACAGCATGTCGTCCTAAATTTCAAAACTAAAGTCTGGCAAATTTAGCGTTGAGTTATATTTAGCTGCTATGAATGACGTTGTAATAAATTTATACATTAAATAACAACATCATTATTGCATATTTTAAATCTTTCCTTATAGTAAAATAGAATTGGAGTAATACCTGGACAAAATTCATAAAAGTAAGGCTTAGGTGCATAGGTTAGTTAGCATGTCAGCAATAACAAAAAACAAAAAAAAGCTTCTTGTTTTTGAGAATTTTTTTTTTTCAAGTACAAATTAGAGAAAGTTAAAAGATGTTTAATGCCGAATAAAAAACTTGCTCACTCAAATTTTACAAAATGTACAAAAGGTTCGTGAGTTATAGCTATGGGAGTTATGAATATAAAATTTAAAAAATTCAAAATAAAAAAAAATTTTTTTCTCTGAAATCGAAAACATGATATAATGTTAGAAAGTTAATTTAATGCCAAATAAAATATTTGCATAGTTCGTTACGTCGATAAGGAGGGAAGGAGGGGAGAGGGAAGAGTTAGAACCCGGGACCCACACATTTTGGGGTTCCTAACTTGTTCAGGACAAATATTTTAAACCTTTTTTGCAACTTTGCCAGATTTTAATAGTCACGGCCTTCCAAAAGTCCTAATCAACTGTAAACAATTTTATTTTCCGTTTAATTACACACAAAAAGCATATAGCTTATTATCCCTGCATTGAATGAATTAAGAAAAAAATGAAAATTAAATTTCTTTTTGCCTGGAATTATAATAATTTATTATGAAATTATAAAAATCAAAAAAAATTAAAATTTTTTTTTTTTATGTTGGGAGAGTTAGGGTTTTGTTAATTTAAAGCAACAATATGCAATAGAGGAAAAACAAAAAAATTTAACATAATTTTTTTCTTTCTTATTACTTGTGAAAACTTTTTTCCATTTTTTTTTTAATGAAATTTAAAATCTTTGATGAAAAAAGGGGTAAAATGCAAACAAGAAAGAAAAATATTTACTTAGAAAAGCAATTTTTGATTAAACACAACCAGCAACTTCTATGGTAACTGTTTTATTGTGTCTCAAGTACGTAAATGTGTGTCAAGGTAATCGAGGTAATTAATAATTCTTATTGATTCAATAGAGTTACATAAAAGTTATGTAAAGAGCGTTTTGTTTAGACACTGAGAATTAAAATAAACTTTCAAATTGGTTTTAAAATTATAAAAGTTTTCAGGTACATTTTTTACTTTATAAATCAAACATTTTTTAGAGCTATTTATTATTTTCAATTAATTTATAGTTTTTTATTAGTAATGGATTAGACTAGGCAGTTTAATAAAGAATTTTAAGCAAGTTTTTTATATGGGCTTCATTATTTATTGATTTTAATTCTGCTCGCTAACTTGTTTTCAATATAAAAAATATATATAATTTTTTTTTTTGAATTATTTTTTAAACTATTTGCTCATTAAATTTTTAAATTTTAATGAGCTCTTAATTGCTTATTTTACATATTGTTAAAGGATCGCTTTTTTTGGTGTTTGAGACGGATCTAACAGACATAGAGCTCAAACTTAAGTCTCAAATGAGAATATTTAACAAGCGTTTGAAGGGTTGGAGCCTGGGAACAAAAATACCACGAAACTTGTATTTCTTTTTCCATAAAAATAATAAAAGTACTTTTTCCATGAAACTTTTTCCATAAAAAACTTTTTCCATAAAAATAATAATTATGCGTAATCTTTTATCAATCTAATAAAATTATTTTATTAATCTAAAAAAATCTTTTTAGTTTATAAAATCACGATTATTTATTTGACAGCTAGTTTAATTTTGATTGTTGTTTTCAATTTTTTTTTATTTTTGTTGGTATTTTTTTATATTTTATATAATTTTGTTTTTCAGAAATTTTTAGGTAGATAAGACATTTTTAGCGTTATTATTTGAGTCACATGTAAATTTGGCAAACAAATAATTGTAACAAACTTTTGTACGCCACGTTTACAAAAAGCACTTACTCTCAACTCGGAGTGTGCCGGTTTGGAATTTTGAAATTCGGGCCGGAACCGGACTTACCGAAAACGTTAATAAAATTCCGGCTGGAATTCCAACCGGAACGAGAATTATGCTTATGAAATTTTTTACCTTTAAGATTAAACTTTTTTGTTTTTGTATTTGTTTTTTGTTTACATTTTTGTAGTTGTTTACAAAAACAAATAATAGGCTTTAGAAAGAAGGTCATAATGATCTTATCATCAGGACCTTTTGCAAATTTTGAATATCAATACATAAACAAGACTAAAAAATCACAATAAATCGTTGATATAAATTGAAAATATAAATCAAACTACTAATGTTATATCTAATAAAAAAGTCTGATCTTATCGTCAGAACTTATAAAAACGCAAATATATAAATATATAGATACAAAGTAAATACAGTAAGACATCCAGTCTCTAGTGGGCAAAAAATACACACAACACCCCCCTTCACGGAAGACCTTTTCGAGACGGTCATAAAGACATCTTTTTATAATAGGAAAGAGAAAATACAACAGTCTTACAATTAAAATACGTAATTGTTATAAAAAGTATATTTATTGTTATTTAATTATATCTTCAATTGATAAAATAAATTTTTAAAGTTTATTTTTAAAGATCGGAAATGAATTGGATATATCAAAATTAGGTATAATAATTTTATTCCAAAGCAAATTGCTTCATATACAAAATTTTTATTTATAAGTAAATTTTTATTAATTTATTAATTGGGTTAAGAGAAAAAAAGTCTTTACAGAACTTTACTATTTTTACAGATAGGTACAGTTTACAGATAGTTTACAGATAGGTACAGTTTACAGATAGTTTACAGATAGGTACAGTTTACAGATAGTTTACAGATAGGTACAGTTTACAGATAGTTTACAGATAGGTACAGTTTACAGATAGTTTACAGATAGGTAAAGTTAAACCATTTTTCCACATGTAAATAAAGCATAAAATGTTATAAACATTGAGCTCGTAAATGTTAAGTATTTTTGTCTCCATAAATAATGGTTTGGAATGAGTAAAACGATCCGCAAAATTAATCAATCAGATTGCATGCTTCTGAAAAAAAAGTGAAAACCTGAACCTCAGCATCGGGGCTACATAGGGGAAGGTTGCATAAGTTGAGCATGTTTACATTGCATTGTTTTTTACAGCCGAAATATTATAATATTTATATTTATTTTTGCAGATTGTCATAATTTAGTCTTTCCTCTTAAAGAATGTAAATAAATAGTTCATTTAAAAAAAAATCTTTATATCAAAAATTGCGTTATTTTCAACACACCCAATCATCTCAACTTAGGAAAACAGTTTTCAAAGATGAATTTTTTTAAATGGAACTCGAAAAAACTCAAAATAACAAAAGAATAATCACAAAATTAAAAAAAAAATTGTGTCTTTAAGGAAAATACTAAAGTAAAAAGTAATTATCTTAAATAATAAGTTTTCTTTCTTGTTTGCATTTTAGTTTTTTTAAAAAACTTTCGCTCTTGAAATACCAAAATAAAGCTCCGTGAAGAATAACTATAAAAAAACGCGCTTTTTTTTTAATATAAAGCTGCATCTCATCTTAGGCGTCTCAAATCGTATCATCTTGAGCAACTTTACCAAGTACTATTATAATTTAAATAGCAAGACAACATCTTTTATATTATCTTATATAACCCATGGAATTAGCAATAGATAAGCATAAAATAATGAGGATATAATAAACTTTTGATGATCATACATAATAATTACAAAATATTGAATAATATCAAATTATAACGGGGGATGATAAATTTTTTTAACAATAAAACAATGAAAAGGTATTAATTATACAACTAAGAAATTAAAATAAATTACACCGTAGAACTTGTATGAATAAACTAGTGGTTGTACCATCCCAGAAATCTGCTTATGCAACCTTTCCCCTGATGTTTATAACCTATAATATATATATATATATATATATATATATAACCTATTTCATAATTTTAATTTTGTTTCATTTAAATCTAATATGTTGTTTTTATTTGTTTTTTATAAATTTATTTGTTGAAAGTTTTAACCTGCATAATATTTATATTTAAAATTATTTCTTTGTTTTCTATTTTTCCATTTAGGTTAAATTTGAAATATTTAAGTAACAATTAATACGAGACTATTCTCAGAGGCAAGTATCATTTTTGATAAAAAAAAAGCTAGTTTGTTGCCCAAAACTGGATAGCAACTTTTTGCACCACAATATTCCTAATTATCGAGAAATCCTTACATAATTGAATACAGCAAATAAAATTACATTGTATTTGTTTAGAACTTTGTATTTTTTACCTAGGATTACCTATAGTTCTTTATTGCCCTGTAAAACAATCATTTTTTAATTTAACTTACAAAGTCTATGTCACATGCATTAAAAAAAAGGTAAAAAATAAATTCCGGCATTCCGACCTAAAATATTGTAATTCCAACCGGAACCGGAATGACCTAAAAGTCACAAATTCGGGTCAAAACGGAATTCCGACCTAAAATGTACATCCCTACTCTTAACTAATGCTGCTTAAACTGATGCTGAGATTCTTGAGTTTTAAAATTTAAATTTATCTCTAAATTTGAAATATATAGTATAGTTTATTTAATTATTTAAACAGTTGCTTAAATTTTAATTGCAACTTAAAATTACATTTAATTAATTGCAGTATTACTAAAATGTTTTAATAATTTAATTACAATTATAATTTAGGCGACAATCATTTTTTAAATTTACGCGTTTATATTACGTAGTTTCTATGAAGGTTTTTTTTTACCTTTAAAACTTTTTGCTAACGATTAAAATGCTTGAATATAAGAATGAATAAATGTAAAATATACTAGAACACTACCCAACTTATTATTCAATATTAAAAAATTGAAAATTTTTGTAATATTTCAGATTCAAAAAGTAGTTTTACTAACGCACAAGTATCAACACAAAAAGACTATGAAACTGATAACAACAGCATGTGCTCTAGCAATTCTAAACTTTATTACAGGTTATTTTAAACTTTGTATTGTTAATTCAATTTTATTATTCTCGATGGTTGTTAAAACTTTTGTTATTATTTTATTTAGGGAGTCTTTCAGCAGAAAAAAATCTTTCAGCAGAAAAATGTGCAATTGAATACAAAAAGATTGGCTGTTTTAAAGACCGTATTATTGCGGACGATTCCTTGTCAACAGAACTAACAAATGGCAGTGAGCCTGAAAATCGTATTTGGGATTTAAACACTTTAGAGTGGAAGGAATGGTCGGACTCACTAGAAATGTAATCATTGATTCTAAATTAAACTTTTACCACACACACACACACCACACACACCACACACACACACACACACACACACACACACACACACACACACACACACACACACACACACACACACACACACACACACACACACACACACACACACATATATATATATATATATATTTATGTTTAACAGGCTGGTCCATAAAAAATGTTTTAAAAATAATGCTTAAAAAAAGCAAAATTATATAAAAAACTAATAAGAATTTTATATAAAGATTGTTATTCTAGATTTTATATAATAAAAACAATAAATGTTTTAACATTAAATGGAAAATAAACAACATTTTTTTTTAGTTTAAAAAAAAAAATTTATTGGACATTTTATAAAACATGATTAGCATTTTAAAATTTTTTATATACTTTTGCTTCTTTCGAGATTTTAGACAAAAAATTTAAGATACTACAATATACTTTGTTATACAAAATATATTAATGGATTAATATTGGAAAATAATATTTTTTTGCTACGTCATCAGTTCCAGTTGTGTAAGTTCATTGTTAATATTTGAAAAAAGGTCATATATGTCACAGTATGACAGAAAAAAAAACAAGTATCGTCAGGAATCATGATACTTAAAAGATTTGAAGCTTTAATTAGATTATTTATATAAACTAAAGCCAAAATTAGTTCTAGAATAGAGCCTGTAGGACACCTACTTTTACTAAAAAAAATCAATTGAAACATTTTCTATAGATTTTGTTTTGAAAGTCATCCCCATTAGAGACAAATTGCTTTCTGTTTGTCTCAATAAGTAAGTGTTAAATTAATAAGTAACTTATTAATTTAACACTGGTTCGTTGAACTTTAGTTTTTTTTTAACTTTTTTTGTGATCTGGTGTATCAACTGCTTTCGAAGGGTCAAAAAAAATACTTACTTTATACTGTTATTTACCAAAACAACTAGAAATTTCACGAATAAGTTATATAACTGCGTTTTTATATGAACTTTTATTTGATTGTTTTTTTTTTAAACAAATTGATTTTATATTGAAGTTTATGTAAATTAAGGCAGTTATAGGATCTACTGTATATGAAATTCTTTATAAAATTTGTAAAAAAGGTTGAAATGACATTTATTAATGACAAGGGATTTCTTGTTTAAAGTCAGAACACCTTGTTTATTCATTTGTTTCTCAACAAATTTATATCAAATCCAGGAAGATGGCTGTTTAAAGAATGATGAAGATGGATGATAGAATTAAGTTTTTTATTTATAGAATATCTAGTTTCTGTTAGAGCAAGTTGTGTTTTTTGTTTATTCTAAAAAAAAATTTATTATCAATCCCATTTTAAAATTTTTTGCAATTTGTTGGGATATTGATAAGAACAATATTTGTTCACATTATTGAATCAGAACTGATTCTAAGTATTTTTCATGAAAATCGTAAATATTTAAAGTCATCCAATATTATAGTCTTTTTAATTCAAGAACAATATTTAAAAATAATTTCCCTAACTTTCTAATTCCTTATGTCTATCTTATAAATATGTTACAAATTACTTTAACATACTTATTCACAGCTCTAAGCTCTTTTCATTTTTTTAAAAAAAGAGTTCTTAATTTTATATTTTTTTAATTTTTAGACGCTTGCTCTAAATTTTTATTTATTTATAGCCTTTCATTCAAAAAAATTCCATTCAAATCTTTATTTTCATAAGAAACAATTATCGTAATTTGTTTCTAACTTCATGTTCTTGTTCTCTTTCCGTATTGTGTGCTCTCTATTTGAACGAAAGAACATATGGAGCAGGTAAAAACTTGACTAATACGAAGTGTATATATGTATATATATATATATATATATATATATATATATATATATATATATATATATATATATATATATATATATATATATATATATATATATATGTATATATATCAGAGCCGTATATATTCAGAGACTAACTTGTTAGATCTTATTTAAAGGATAACTTAAAAAAAAAAGTTTATTAATTTTCAAGAAGTATAGACTTGGTCAAATTTCTCCTTTTTTCTCTCTCACTACCCCCCCCCCCCCCTCTTCCATCAATACCAATCATTTTCTTTTTATCTAAATAGATTATAAAAACAACCCAAAACAACGTAATTTATTATTCTTGAGAGAGAGATAAACACAAAGAATTTTTTAACTTTTCTTATAGAGCATAAATAAATATCTGCATTTTTGATGCAAAATGTAAATATCTGTAACTTTGATGCTCTCAAAAAATGTATAAGATACTTTTTAAATAAGCTAAAAAAAAATTATTATCCTTTGCTTTTCACAACCTTTACAAATAAAAAGTTTAGTTTGTTTTATATATATATTAAGGCTTACAAATGTTTATATATTCAAAATTAAAGTTACTCATTTTATGTATGTTTAATATTTTAATAATATAAAAAGAATAAAAAAGTGTTTCTAAGTTACTACTACAAATTTACTTATCAAATCAATAAATGTATCTTAGTACAGTGGAAGTGAAAGCCAGTTTTTTATCTTTTATTCTGTTATCCCAATAAATTTAATATGAATATTAGGTAAGAAAACTTACATATCAAGGAGAACATCTTGTTGGATCTTTGTTAGTACTGACAACTTTTTTTGCTTCTTTTCTAATGCTTTTTTACCCTAATGCCTTTTTTTATCCCAGTACAGCTTGCAATTGTACTAAAGGTCTCCTACTTTCAATTCAAGTTCTTTTTTAAAGCTCTACCTTGGCAAATGTAGCAAGTCCAACTTTTTTTATCCCAGTACAGCTTGCTTGCTTGACAGATGCTAACTTTGCAATCGATTATATGATTTCCATGAGAGATAAGTAGTGAAAGATAACGCAAAAAAACTTAATGAAGAGGATACAGCGAGAAGGTTACCATTCATTGGTATAAAAAAGTTGGCCTGTTGATATAGTTGTTTGCAATAATAACTGAGTTTTGTTAGAGGTAAATTTCACAAGCCACTGCAAGCCCCAATTTGTTACGTAAGAGAGATCAAATTCAAGATTGACAGCCTATTCTAAGAAATCAAAAAGAGACAACTTTAACTCACGATAGAAGAGTATAAAGTTGAGTTGTCAGTAAATAGATGTAAGGTTATCTGAACAATCATTAAACTCTATCTAATGCACGATAAAGTTTATCAGTTGCAACAACAAATCAACGGTAAAACAAGAAGATCAAAATCCATATTCAGAGAGGCAGTATCCGTGTCAGAGAGTTATCAGACTCAATGTGGGTGTTAAAATTTGTTGATTTAAGACTTAAAGACCTTGATAACAATAGAAAGAAGACTGATTGAAGAATAGTTGGATGGGTCAGAGTGTTTTTAGAGTTGTTTATTGTTGAAACTACAGATGTTATTTACAGCAAGCAGGAAAAAAAAAATTCAGTCAAACACTTATTAAATAGTTTAGTGAGAATTGAAGAAAGTTCTAGAGAATACTTTTTTAAGACTATGACAGGAGTGTTTGTCTGGACCACAAGCTTTAGAAGAGTTTAATTGAAAAATTTATTTTGTATTTTGGATGTCAAACAAGAGGCTTACCTGACTAACTGAAACCACAGGAAGAGTACAACAATTAAATTCAGAAGTCGAAATAAAGAAAACTTTCTATGGAAATAGTTCCACGTTTTCCTTGATTAATAAGAATAGATTTATGAAATGATAAGAATAGATTTATGAATTAAAGATGGCATGTTATACTTTTCTTTGTAAATGACACTGTAAAAAAGTTTCTCAAAAGCTTTGTAAACAAAAGTTTAGTAAACTGGAATTAACTGAGACTCGAATCAGACAGCACCTCGAATCAGACAGCACGTCGATTTAAAAAAAAAACATTTTGTATTTGAGAAGTAGATGAAAAAACGAATACGATTAGATATAGCAGCTACACAAGAAGGTTGAAACCATAGAGTAGAATGAGGCTTGATTTGAAATCAACAAAAAATAATAAAAGTTTCCCTACCTTCTTGGATTTAGGAGGTGCAACATAGGTAAGTGATAAAAACAAGTCACAAAGTCAACTATCTTTGTCAAAGATTAAAAAATAGAGAAGTTATGAGTTTTAGTGCCAGCAAAATTAACAGCGCTAGCAGTGTGATGATCATTTAAGTCATCAATCATGATGATCATTTAAGTCATTAATAGCAAAAATGTTTGCGGAGGGATAAAGAGAAAGGGCTTTGATTTTGATTCAATATTACATCCAAAAGAGTGCAGTCTTAAAAAAGAGAAGAATAAAGGACAAAGAGAAAAGTGGTTTATTGAAGTGATGCTAAGCGGAAGCAAATTAAAGAATGGTTAGATTTAAACTTGATTTCTCAAAAATAGGTAAACTGAAATTATATAGGAATTATATTAGGAAATTATATAAATTTTGATTAACTCAATAATTGTTATGTTGAATTTTAAGAAAATTGATTATTTGGTTCAAAAAGTCATAAAAATAAACACAGAAATAGAGTTTTTATAAAGGGTATTGTTACAAAAATCAGGTACTTTTTTCATATTTTAGACAAAGAATGTTACGGTAAAGTTTGTTGTTTTTCTCCTGTTTTTATCAAACTTTAAAAGCAAGGGGACTCCATTTTTGTGGGGAATTTTATAGGGAATCTGAATCTGAAAAAATAAATTTAAAAAAATGTCTTGTTGGAGGGAACGCTTAGTTTTCAATGAAAAAATGACTGAAATATGAACAATTAAAGAGAAAAAATTATAAACTAAAAGAAAAAAACTTTTCAATTATTTGATAAACTCAATATAAACAATGTTGAACATTATGAAAATATCTAATTTTGTTAAAAAGTCAAAAAAATAAACACGTAATGGGGGCTTTTGTAAAGGTTGCTTTTAGAAAAATTAGTCGATTTTTTCATACTTTAGACAGTGAATGTTATCGTAGGGTGCGCTTTCTTTTCTAAAACTAATAATAAGTTAATCACTTTTGTTATAACAAGCAGTATATTATATACTAATACATCAGTATTATATAACAGATATTATATCAGTAATATAATAGTATTAGTATTATATAATATCAGTATTATATAATAGATATTATATATTACTGATACCTTTTTTAAAATTTACATATAATGAACAATTAATAGTTTATAAATTTTATTTAAAATTTGTGAGCTCAACTAAGTTATATTTTGCATTGTTTGTGCTCATAAAACCCCAATTTCTTGTGCTCTTATATATCTTACTCGCTTTTCATGGAAATATGTTTTTGCACAAGCCTCTGTAACCTATATTACACATTAAAAACAATTTAGTCATTAACAAATTTTAAATAAGTTATTATATTCTTGTAATCGTATAAAAAAAAACCTGCTTAACGCAACGTTCGATGGATTGGGAATGGCATGGCCAATCTGGAACAATCATAGGCTTGTGAAAATATTTTCTGACTTCATGGGTTGTGAGTGTCATGGTAAGTAGTGGTTTGTATATTGAATCTTTCCACTCAATTAGATTGGTCAATTTATCAGTATCAGTATTTATGCATGGGGTTTTGCGAATTCTTACTGAAACTCTCCAAACTGAATATTATCATCTCCTTCCTTTCTAATCTCTAGCACCTTTTGCACTCAAAACTTTCATTCCTCTTCATCTTCGAAATACAAAAGAGTTTGAATAATGCATTCACTAAATGTAAATTATGCAGATCTCTTTACAGTTTTCATTCTATTGCAACAGCCTCTTTTTTTTTGATATTTTAGCTGTTTCAATTGGAATAAAATATGTCGAGGTCCATCTAAGCAGGAATGTTTTACCTTTATTTGAAACCAGCAAGGAAAATACTTACCCATTATAAACTCAATAATTAAACGTAGATTTCTGAGGTTTTTTTTGTTAGAAAATGATTTGAAACCCACATTCTACAAAAACGGTTGGAATGAGAAACAGGTCCTATTTTAAGGTTTATTAAATATTAAGTTAACGCTCCAGATCTTATCGCTGTTACAATCCTGTATTTGTATGCCTGATCAGCCGAAAGATCATTTAATATTTTGTCTAGCAAAACAATAAGTGGTTCACCTAAAGTTACTTTCAGAAAGTTTTTGTTTGCATATTTGCATTAGAGGGACCTCGGCATATTTTATTCCAATTGAATTCCTTGACCAAAAACATATTTAGATGAGAAGCGAGGATATATAAGAGCACAAGAAATCAGTTGGGGTTTTATGAGCACAAACAATGCGAAATATAACTTAGTTGAGCTCACAAATTTTGAATAAAATTTATAAACTATTAATTGTTCATTATATGTAAATTTTAATAAAGGTTTCAGTAATATATAATATCTATTATATAATACTGATATTATATAATACTATTATATTACTGATATAATATCTGTTATATAATACTGATGTATTAGTATATAATATACTGCTTGTTATAACAAAAGTGATTAACTTATTATTAGTTTTAGAAAAGAAAGCGCACCCTACGATAACATTCACTGTCTAAAGTATGAAAAAATCGACTAATTTTTCTAAAAGCAACCTTCACAAAAGCCCCCATTACGTGTTTATTTTTTTGACTTTTTAACAAAATTAGATATTTTCATAATGTTCAACATTGTTTATATTGAGTTTATCAAATAATTGAAAAGTTTTTTTCTTTTAGTTTATAATTTTTTCTCTTTAATTGTTCATATTTCAGTCATTTTTTCATTGAAAACTAAGCGTTCCCTCCAACAAGACATTTTTTTAAATTTATTTTTTCAGATTTAGATTCCCTATAAAATTCCCCACAAAAATGGAGTCCCCTTGCTTTTAAAGTTTGATAAAAACAGGAGAAAAACAACAAACTTTACCGTAACATTCTTTGTCTAAAATATGAAAAAAGTACCTGATTTTTGTAACAATACCCTTTATAAAAACTCTATTTCTGTGTTTATTTTTATGACTTTTTGAACCAAATAATCAATTTTCTTAAAATTCAACATAACAATTATTGAGTTAATCAAAAATTTTAGAAAATTTTTTCCGTTCAAAACAACGCTGACCCACAAAGCAAAACATTATTTAATAAATTTTCTTTTTGCAGATTCGGAATCTCCATAAAAATCTTCACCGCCTTGTCATTTTTGAAATTGAAAAAAAAATAAAAATCGACACACTCGAATAATATACTAATAATATTATTGGATACTTTTTGGAGACTATCCGGAATGATAATGACCCATAAGATTTTGGAAATATTTCAAGAACCACTTAATTAAATTTGTTATTTTTTTTTTTTTTAGTGAAGCAAACTTAACTCTTTTTCTAAAAACAAAATTAAAGTTTTAAAAAACTTGAGTGCAAACAAAGAAAAAGTATTTGCAAGTAAAAGTGAGAAAGTTCATTATGGACAAGTGGCTTGAAAATTGTAATGTTTTGCTCGCAAAAAAGTATAATGTTCAAAGGAAAACTGTTAATCGTGTCATCAAATCATGGATTGAAGGTTGCGAATTTTAACAACTAGATCAAAAATTAATTAGATGTATTGATGCAAATCTAGAGTACTCCTTTCGGAATAACGAAAAAAACAAACGGGTGTTCAAGTCTACAATTTCAGAAATCAAAAAGAGAAATGGCTGCAAGACAAACAAAAAGCAAAAATCCAATAGATGATTCCAACAGCAATTCAACGAAAGCAAAAAACGCAATCAAAATCAAGCAAGTAAAAAGTGTTATATAATGAATGATGAAATCTACTGCAACCTTGACTGAGATACGCTTTCAAGCCAGCAATTTTATGCAATTCCAAAAGGAACCAACCTTGGCGTTTTGCTAAAACAATTAAAACCATAACATTTTCCTTGAAAGTTTTAGTATGGCCAGCCAACTGTTCGTGTAATTTCAAAACTCAGCCATTTCTTACAAACTGAAACATAAACTGCAATGTTTACGTAAAGGCATGTTTAAAAAAGCGACTTTTTTTTATAATCCCAAAAGTACGATGATCCTTATCTTCTTGCCCGATCTTGCTACTAACCATTTCTAAAAAAATGTAATTGAATTCATCAACTAAAATGTTTTGATTTTGTCTCAAAAAAACATGAATCAGCCAAATGTTCCACAACTTCGTCTAACTGAAGAACTTTGGTCAAAAATGAAGCGTAAGCTGCGTAATATGGGCAGAGTTCCAACAGACATCAATAAATTTTGTCGGTTTTAGGGTGTAGCATTCCAAAACTTTACGAAAGCTGTTGTCCAAAAGTTTATGCGAGGTGTCCGCACAAAACTAAAAAAATATTGTAATCATCTCGAAAATAATACTTTCTATAAGGTTTTTGTATTTAGAGAAAAATTTGCTTTAGAACACAAAAAAACCTTTAAAAATTAATTGAGTGTTTATTGAAATATTTCAAAAATCCCAAAGCTTATTATCATTCCAGACAGCCTTTATTAGAGAACTTGACTAAATCATAGATAGAGCATGGCATCCAAGTAATGAGCTGTGTCAGTCTAACCAATAAACTGAGTAGTATCTATGGGCTCCTTATATGGCCTCAATAATGCGCACCAGAAGCACTAAAAGGAACACCAAGAATGCGTACCATGACACTGTTAATATTCAGTTTTGAAAATGCGTTATGAAAAACATTACATCGAAAGGAACTCTGAAATAAAGGTGAACGCTTGTTATATTGTTGTAGTCACTAGTTGGTACCTAAGGTAACTCTGAACTAGAGATTCAAACAGAAAACAAACACTCATATAGTAAGTTACGGGTGTGCTAAGTCTGCGCCAGAAGTTTGCCCAGAACACAAATATCATATACATAGGCGTAGAGTTTTACTTTTCCCTGATGGGGCTTAAATATTTAGTGGGAGTTGAAAATCTATAATAAGATTTAACAGACATTTTCAATAAGCATAAAAACGTAATTTATTTTCTCAAGAAAATTGTATTGATACGTAAGAAGGCATGCATTACAAACTCATTGATTAAAGGATCAAGATCAAGAGTTGTGGCAACGCTGCGATGGCAATTCAAAAGAACGAGATGATTTAATTCTCTTTAGGTAACGTAGAATGCAAATTGATCTTAAGCGTTCGAAGACAAGAAAAAGAGCGCTCTCACACATACATGAGGTGACAGGTATATAAAATATCTTCACCAGCTTCACAAACTTGGGAATCAGTGAAATTAATTGAGAAAAGACACCATCGTGGTCTACCACGATAGTGACTTTTTTCAGTCATTTTATTCAGTCAGTAAAATTTATTAAAGCATGCCAGGCGTTTTGGAGACCCACAGGAAAATGTGATTAATGATTGGACTATTGGAAAGCTGTTTGATTATCCATTATTTCTTTGTTTTGGTGGTGATTAAATTGCTGGATAACAGTCAATCCCGATGTTTGCAATCATACTAAAGGATGCCTTATGAAGTTTAAATCGCTTGTGACAGGCAAAATTTGTAACGCTTTATTCCCATTAGAAAATCCCTTCAAATTAAATGGTTCGTACGAGTCTTTTTATCTTAAATGACAAGGTAAAGCATTTTCATATGGGTAGCTTGTTAGAAATTTCCAGCTTTGTTTTAACTTTCACCTTTTTTTTTTTGATAAACATGTTTTCAACAAGAAGCTCCACCCTGCTCTGAAAAAGATTAACATAATTTGACAACATAGTTTAATCAGTTCCATCACCAAAAAATTTATAGAGTTTTGTTGTATTCTGAGAATAATAATCTATAATAATAATATATGGCTGAATGATTGCCAAATGGCACGAAACTTAAAATCCCATAAAAAAGTTGTATTAGTTTATTTAAATAAGTATCTATATTAGTTTATTGATAAATGAACATTGCGCCAGAGGTTTAAAAAGAACACAAACATACATTCAGTAACTAACACGTGAATGAACATCGGGCCCTATATTCAGACAAAGCAGAAACAAGTAAAAATACAAGTGAGCGAGTTCAGTAAATAAAGGACCTTCAAATATATAATAGTCAAATATAAATAAAATTATTAACATGATAGATAATAGATGGTATTAATAAGAGGAAGTTCACTTCTTCTAGCCTTTAGTAGATTTATACCAGCATACTAATTCACCAGATCTAAACCATATTCCTTAAGTAGATCCATCCCATCTGTCTATTTACCATTGGATGAAGGTAGAGAAGGAACACTAAGTTTCTAACCCTAGATGTGTACAAGAACAGCATCTGAACTTAAGAACAGTCTACTGAACTTAATCTTCTTTCTATATTTATGAATCTCTTATCTTCTGTCCCTAAAAAAACTCTTTTCTTTTTTATGATTTTCCAAAAATATCAACTCATCATGCTTATTTTTATTGAATTTATATTTGTTAAACTTAGTTATGTTTTTCCAATCATCTATATTGACCCAAAAAACTTTTAAGAAACACTCAAAATTTTTCTGATTTGTTCAATCTTCAGCAAAGCCTTATTAAACCATTATTATTCTTAACCAATTTTTTCATATTTTTTAATTATGAAAATGCTCGTTCACAGTTAAATTGAGTGCATGTTAGCGTTAAGATGTATTTATATGCTAAGCATAGATTGCTTTATGAATTAGTGTCAAAGATAAATTTGTGAAGCAAATTAAATGCACATGGAATACAATTTTTTCAAACACTTGTATCATTCCTCTTTACTCTGTTACTTGATTTAGGTGTTTGTATTCTGTATTATCATCATCATCTTTAGCTTCCTTATTTTCATTTTTATTTAATCGAACTCATTTTTGTTGTCCTTGATTATTGCTTTAAAACCGTTCACCTTTTGCGAAAACTCATCTTCTGCAGACAAAACTTAAATATTACATGAAAATACGAAATGATTAAGTTTTTCTCTTAATTTAAATACATCAGTTTCAGGTATTTAAGAAATAAATATTAGACTTGTTTTATTAATAGTTAAAATTTGCTTTAAGACACTTTAAATTTGTATTACCAAACTTTGTGTCAAACTCGGATGGTCTAGCAAAGGAACAGTGATAATCAATTTTTAGGCTTGTTCAAAACATATTTGAACATATGTGTTGATTAACAATATTTCTAAGTGAAGAGACAACATCTTTTAATGCATGAACAAGAATCAAACTATAAAAAATATCATTTTTACCTGCGTGCACAACCGTGTCTTTTAGTAAGCACCAGTCTTTTAGTTTCTTTGTTCTAATCTTTAGTTTCTTCAAAAAACAAAAAAGTTTGTATCAAAAACGTGTTTAGTTATACTCAGTGCAACAAAAATCAAAATCTGTTATTAACTTCAGTAAAAGCAGTAGGTTGCATTTCACAAAAGTTTTTGTGAACTATCATGACATGGATAGTTCACAAAAACTTTTGTGAGCTATCCATGTCATGATTTCGCGATTCATAATATCCAAGGAAAAATCAGTATTAGCTTTAATTAAAACACTGAATAAACAAATTTTTCCTTTATTATAACGTAATGATAGTGTAGGAAAGGGCAGAAAAATCATTTAAAGTTCTTTCATAACTTAACAAATAAGGTTTTGAAAACATAATAACAAGGGAATAATAATTCTCACAAGTGAAGCAATAATCGTTCTAAAAATGCATAAAATATTCGAGTTAAGTCGAACAAAAAATTGCAAAAATGTATATACCGTTGATCTAAATATCACAAAATGTTGCAGTATTACCAGGAATTTGTTTATAACAAAAACAATAAATTAAATCCAAGTATATAATGTAAATAGAAATGTTCTTAAACTTAACAAGAAACACCAGTTATAGAAATATTCAAAAAAAAGAGATATGCACATCAAGTAATAAGATAGCAAAAAAATGTACATAGCAGGCAACAAATTTGGACTGATACATGAATTTATACTATGATCACTTCCTGCTTTCAGGTTGTCTCTCCCTCTTGACGTAGCCTCGTTTCATTTGTTCTTTTGGCTCTTTCCGCTCGTTTGCCACCCCGATCTCGCGCCCCAGTAAACCATTTGCCTATAGCTATCTCGATATCCTTCGCAGTTGCACTTAAAGTTAGCACATTTTGCTGAACAGCACCTAAAAAGGTTATAGTTACAAAACACTCGCTATTTCCTTGATATAAAATTACAAAAGAGAAAAAATCTAGGTCATAGATTTATCACCTCATATTATAGTGATGCAATATTATTATTTATTATTAAATAAAAAAATTCAACACAACAACACAAAACACTTGAAATAGTATCATTAATTAAATGTAGACTAATCTTATAGTAGTCTACAGTACTACTATGATGCAAATATATTTGCATCTTTAATTTTCATAATTAAGAAATTATTTGGGCTCAAAACCTATTTGGGCTTTAAAAAATTTGTTACAATAATAAACAACAACAAATACAAAATACAATTTCATACGTACTGCACAATATATTGAAAAATTCAGTTCCCTTTATTCCTTTTTTATTGTTGGTTCTACTATAATTAAATTGGAGAGCTATGTTATCTGGCATCACTGCTTTCATCATTCTTGCTACAGCTTCAAAAATTTTCCGTCCTCCAAGACTGCTCAAATGAGAAACCTATATTCAAAGTTACTATGCGTTTTAACATTTACTAAAATTTATAAATAAAAATTTATTTCATACTAGGTCTTTCTGATTAATTAAACAAAATTGTTTGATTGCATTGTAGAGTTATATTTATTAAAAGAATTTAATTGTACAAATTGTTTAACTAGATCTACTTTGGTAATAAAGTTTACAATTATTTCAAAAACACACAAATAGCACTTCTTTCATAAAAACTGCTTAAATTATATAATGTAATTTAAATATAAACTGTTCTCTAACCAGAGCTTTAGAAATGTTGTAGTCTGTTTTGAGCTGATCGTTTAATAGCTGGAAGTCATGGAGTTCTTTTATAGGAATAATGCCACGGGAAAGTTGTGACGCTTGGCTTACCACATTTTTTTGTTGCACTAAAGCATTTAAAATATTTCCATGAATAGTTTAGGTGACTTTTATTTCCTGTACAGTTTTTAGAATTGCTCGGAGATAAGGTCTCAAATTCGAGCCTATAAAACAAAATAACTGAGCATTTAAAAAAATTAATTACTGCTGTTAACGCTACTAATTCTGATATAATTAAAAATTGTATAAGCAAACTCTAAGGTGTTATCGTCAACAAAAATTGTAAACAAAATCAGTGTCATATACATAACAATTATGCAGTTACTGCAGCAGGAATTATTTGCATTAAATCTTGCTTTGACAATTCCCTTTGGCAAAATTGATGAGTTGTGTGTGCAAAAGTTTGTATGATAACAATAGTTTATAAAGTTTATTTTGGCATGAACGTAATCGTATACTATAAATAATATAAAATACACTAACCTCCTGAACGAAAATTCATTGCTGATAATGACGAAGAGCTCGGCACGTCAGTAAGCAAGGTGCACAGATCAGCTGTTTTACATTTATTTAATTGAATACATTATAAAATATGCAGAAATAAAATTAATAGAAAATTTAGTAAAGACTACAGCCAAGAAACTT
Source organism: Hydra vulgaris (assembly GCF_038396675.1). Taxonomy (NCBI): domain Eukaryota; kingdom Metazoa; phylum Cnidaria; class Hydrozoa; order Anthoathecata; family Hydridae; genus Hydra; species Hydra vulgaris. The sequence goes on along the minus strand of NC_088922.1, from coordinate 60,798,166 downwards.
AATTAAATTAGGCTTTACAATACATCTAATACTATACTAACCTTGGATATCTTGACCAATATCATGAACAACTTCAGCTACAGAAACAAGAGTTGTGGTGCAGAGCAGTCAATGGTGTATGCTGACTGGTTGAGCTAGTAGTAGGCGAACTGCAGATGGCTGGTGAAACGTGTCCAACAGAAAAACCAACAGGAGAATTTGTTGTACAAGGCGGACGACTAGGAGTGATTTGTAATGATTGAACAGATGTAAAACTGGAAGGATTATATTGAACATTAGAATTTATTCTTGGAGGTGGACTGGGAGGTTGCAGCAAATTTGACTTTTTTCTAGGATATTCTTCATTGTCAGTATCAGAATCTGAAGAAATTCCCTTTGAAGTAACGAAACGTCTGAAAGTGTAAAAATATTATATATAGTAGAGAAATAGGCCATCCAACGGAAACTGGTATTAGTATTTAATTTTGTTTTTTGTTTGGGTAAGTTTTATATCCATTTTTAAACACTTGTGTGGCTTGGACGGTTTTTCATAATGACATATGAATGCCATTATAAAAGAGTAGAAGCAATGTTTTACAACAGGATGACCTTCATGGCGTTAACATAAAGCAGGTTGTACTGGATTACATGTTACTAATAGCAAGATAACCTTACATTACGTAAGGATAACCTGACGTGACTATAACTGAATATTAATTTAATAAAATGATTGAAATATGAGTTACATATTTTATGTACAAATGAGTTACATATATATATATACATTACAAATGAGTTACATTGTTTGAAAATTATCTATTAAATCGAAATTTAATTACGGATTGTATGTAATAATAAGGAAATAACAAGATTTTCTTACCCGTGTTAACTCGTCTTTGAGGTTTGTTTGCGCACTGGAGCATCTTGGTCAGTTGTGCCAATGTCTAATTGACTCAAGGCTTTTGTCACCTTTTCTTCAGCCCTTTCATAAGTTGCTAAAATATACAGTTAAAAATTGATATTAACTCATGCTCAACATTTTTTTTTTAATTTCTTTGCATCATTTGTATCAAAAAAATTATTGTGTGAATATAAATTATGCCTACAAAAACATTATATTGTACCTGCTCTTTCCAGAACTCTAACAAAAACTTTGGCCAAGTTACCAATGACTCACATTGATCACTAACAAGCTTTTTAATTGTATTTCTGCTTACTTTAGAAGGAAAGAAGCACTCTTCTTCCTCTTCTGAAACAAACCATGACACTGGGATAGTGGCTACACTATGATTACTTATAAATTTGACAATAGCAAACTTAAATGACATGTTGCTGCAAATAGAAATTAGGAAGTTAGGAAATGATACTAAATTTAAATAATTGTCATTTCCTATATTTGAAATATAGTAATATTTAATGGATATAAATATTAAATACTAGACTTATTATAACAAATATAATAAATAAATATTTAATTAAATATGTTGTAATAATTTCCACGGTTTAAATCCTATATCTAATTCCACAGTTAGAAAAATTAATACTATATCAGCAATGATATTACATTAAAACACATTATATTTTCTAACTAATTTATATAATTTATTGAGGAATATTATAAATTTTGAGGATTTATATAATATTACGCAACTTAATTGAATTAAGGACGTTCTAAAATGTAATAAATGTTACAAAGAACTTTGCAAAAATAAAAAAACAGTGCCAGATTTTTTATATGCATTCAGCTATGTTAAAGAGCCATTAAACACAAACTTTTTGGTCTACAGGAATTATTTATCATAAGAATTATTAGTCATATTGACTTACTAAATTTATTCTTGATGCAACAAAGGCATAAGAACAAAGTTATCACCAAAAGGGATAATAACAAACTTTTTTCCAATCTTTTCAGACAGTACAAACTTTAGATCTGTGGATAAATGAGCAGCTAAAACTATTTCTAAATGAGTAGAATCTAATGGATAAATAAAAAATGTTTCCAAATGAATGAATTCGTTGTAAATAATGAATGTACCATTTTTTGATGTTTGCAGTATATTTCTGACAATTGATAGCTTCCCTAGAATTTCAAAGCAATTGTTGCCAACTGTTGATGAAATAAAAATATAATCTGTTTTCAAATGTTTATATTGTTGAAAACTTTCTTGAGAGAAGTTTTGTGGTACAGGACCAGTATAATGTTCTTTTGAAGGCATTTTGTTGAATAGTGCTAGAATTTTCTGCATCCAAGAAGATACAGTCTTTTTCATAATAACGTCTCATTATTTGAGCAATTGGATTCTGAGACCTTCTCACCATTTTTTTTATTTAACCCAAAAAATTTTCAAAGGGAAATGATGATATTCTATCTAGTGCTCCAAAGTTTCTACAATCTTGTGGCAAATGAATGACAGAGTGTACATTATATATGAGCTGGTTTGTACCATATATATTTTCAAAATCATTAACAAACAGGAGCAACAATTTCCCTGCATAGTCACAGTACCGCATATTCAGGTCGCAGTAAACATATCATTGCAACAGAAAATGTTTGAAAGTTAAGGTACATATTAATGGGAATAGCATCACGAAGAACAACTGCTCCCGAATATAACATAAATTGACGCAGCTCAGTGGCTTTCCACTGTTTGTATTCCAGAATTGATCGTGGTCGCCTGGCAAATTCACGAGGTATGTGGCTCCTCAACATAATTAAGTTTGCATATATATTCTGTAGTATCCTTGATGGCAACCTATAATGCAAATCCCCTTTCGCTCAGAGGCTAATAATTCTCCTAAGTATGCCTAAACAAGTAAGGTGCATATAGTCAAGTAGAAATTTAGAAACTAAACCAATATTAAGTTATAGCAATGGTGACCGTACATTGGGTAAATGGTGGTCCTCATCTTTTTGCTTAACAAAGTCATTATCGGTTCTAAGAGAAGCATGCAAATTTGGATAGGTCATTTTATGGTCCAAGTAAGTGCCTTCCTCTGCACAACACTCACATGCATTATAACCTCCATGCTCCTTAATCCACTTTAAATATGATCGTGCTGGTGCATCACAAATAATTACATTTACCCTAATAAGATACACTTGATCTAAATATCTCACACCATTTTGAAATAAATGTTTCATTTCAATGATAAAATCATTTAAAAATGTATTGATACATAAAGGCTTTGATGATCCAGCATATAAGCCAATGATAAAAACATCTGCTTTTGGTAATTCAACAATATTGCCTAATATTGGCCATAATTGCATACGTGAGCTGCGAAATAGCGGCAAACCATCAATATTTATATTAAGAGACAATTTCTTGATTTCAAAATGAGTGACATTGATTTTTTTTCTTAAAGATGTGACTACTCCATTTTCAATACCAAAATGGTAATAGTGTCCGCCAGGAATCTGCTTAATCTGTGTACTTTTAGGTGTTTTTAACGGAATTCTGGAATCCTTTGGTACTGATAAACCGGCTTGCCACAAATATGAAGTAGTGATGTTACAGCTGCATGAGAAATGTTGAATGAAGTAGCCCAGTCACGTAAGCTACTGTTAATGTCAAATTCACTATATTCATATAAATCATTTTCACACTCACTTGCCTCACTATCTGAGTCAGAGCTTTCATTTAAGTCATTTTTGCAATCATGTGGAAGTGCAGCAGTCACCATTTATTTGTAAATCAGGTATAGTATCCATGTATATTTCTTGATCGAATGTCTCAATAATAGTATTTGCAATTTCAGGCAATTGCATTTCCATAGTAGGCAATGTTGCTTGATCTTGAAAATTGGCTGAATCCTTACTATTAGTTGTGTCATTGAGATTCAACATTACCGAATCAAACGCTCTTTTAGCTTTCCTTTGTATAGTTCGAATACTGAACGTCATTGTGATATCTTATAAAATAAAATATTAAAGTTTTTTAATTTTCCCAAATCAATAATTTTCCCAAAAAAAAATACGTAAAATGCTTAAATTTAATAAATTTTTTTGATGCAATTAGATAGAATTTTTTTTATCTGTGGTCATTATGCAATTATCAACATTCTATATAAGATGATGCATATTACGAACACAGTAAAACCACTGATTTAGGACTGAAAAGGAAATTAAAAAAGAAATCTATCAGACAAAAAAATATTTAAAATAAATTTTTCGGATTAAAATATAAAATTAAATAATATTCCCTAATTTTTCCCTGATTTCAAAGTTTTTTTTAAATGTCCTGAATTTTAGGTATTCCTTCTATCTTTTAAATTTTAAAAAAGATTCTCCTGAGTGCCCTGTAATACAGGGCACTCAGGGGAATCATAGAGGCTGTATGCAGCAATTTTAAGACTATAGCAGGCTGGAACTAGTTATTTGCAATTAACTGTACACTAAATACTCATAGTGTGTGCACAAAAATACAATTTGCATAGCCAATGTCATAACAATTTTTAAACCAAAATAAGTTAAATATAATTTATATCTATCTTGTATATTTATACTTTTTTATTTTAATGAACTCAAATACAAGCAACTTTAAAGTGAAATTTAAATTTTGATATGAACAACAACTGTCTTAAATATTACCAGATTATAGCATTAAAACAATACAACAGTACATTTACCATAGGTAAAATATAAAAAAGGATAAAAAAAATTAACAAATAGAGAAAGCTTTATAATAATAATCATCACGCAGTCTATGATCCGTTGAATATTTACAGTCAGTTGATTATGGTATCCAGGGGAATATCAAGATAGTTCAATTAGTCTGTCAGACTTATTGATCCATCCAGGTATTAATATATACCTATATATAATGATTAATACATCTATTATCATTTAAAAAAATATATATACAAAACGTAATGAAATAATATAAATAAATAGCTTATTTAAAACGCCAAAGGACAAAAATAAAAATTTAAAATATACAGAACTTTTCAGTTATATTATAATTGTGTAGCGAAGTACCACATACCAATATTTATAAACTAAATTTTATAATGAAAACATTTTTTTTTATAAATAGTACTATAAATAAGTAACTTACAGAAAAATTGCTCTAGCGCATGTACAAAATTTGCAAAAAAGGTTAAAAAGGTACAATCGTCAGCCTTTTTTTGCTTCGAAGCATATATAAAAGCGAGCGCTTTTGTAACTATATTTTATATTCAAGGGCTAGCCCACATGGGGCCCATTTAGGACCCTTTTGAAAAGCCCACGTAGGGCCTACTTGGAAAAACCCATGTGGGGCCCAATATGACATGCTGGCTGGGGAAGGGCAACAACTAACAGATATATGCTCACTATTAGTAATGTTGAACATATTGCTATATATATATATATATATATATATATATATATATATATATATATATATATATATCATTAGAGTAATGCTAGACTTAAAAAGAGCGTTTGAAACAATTAATAGAAAAATATTATATGAAAAACTGAAGTGCTACAAAGTGGAATAAGTAGTGCTATGATGGATTATATGTTATTTAACCGGAAGAACTCAAAGAGTAAGAATTGGTGATTAGTTATTATCTGAACTACCATGTGAATAATGCATGAATAATAATGAGAGTGCTACCAGATATGTAAACATTACTCTCTTTACAGATGACACTTTAGTCTCCATTAGAAGGTAAGAATTAAAAAGAATTGATGATAAAGTTGATGATGAATTGGAAGTAGTTAGTGTCTGCTTTATTTAAAGTGGATTGAAACTAATTGTAAGTAAGCTGATGATTATGTTGATTACAAGGTGAAATAGTTTAAAAATAATCACTACAAAATCTCTTTACATATGTGTCAAGTTTAAAAATCAAATAGTTAAATTCAATGCTATTAAAATTGACTAGAATTTGAATTTTTTGAACACATTAAGTAACCAAAATTGCTAAGATGACTGAATATCTTATGAGAATTGCCAAATATCTGACATGGTGAACTAAAGCAATAATTTTTAATACAATTATCGCACCTTATTTTGAATTTTGTGCTTTATTATTTTCTGATGCAAATAAAAATGATATTTCAATGCTACAGAAGTTACAAAACAAGGCTATCAGAACAATCTTGAAGTATGTTTCACCTATAGTAATTGACTAGATTACACTGGCTATCTGCAAAAGAAATTATTCAAATGAAAGTGTTTACATTTATATGCAATACTTTTCAACTGCAGAAAATGAATGCCCTTTAAGGATTTTGTATAAAAAACAACAAAGTACATGATTATTTTACAAGAAACGCAGTTAATTGTTACTTAAAACCAGAACAAAAAAAAAAACTGAAAAAAGTCTATCTTATGTAATAGGATAAAATTGTACAACAAATTGCCAGATGATTTTAAATTTATTGACAGGAGGGGATTCATAAAATCAAGCCATGAAACTTTTAAATAAAAAGTGTTATTTATAAAAAAGATATGAAGTATTATGTTCTATTTTTTACACTAATTTTATATAGCAGTAAATAAGCTAATAATAGTAATAACATTAATAAATCTGATTCCTGCTACTAATGGGCAATCTCTGTTGACTGAAAATGCCAAGTAAGTAGAGCGGTAGAGGCAGTTGTTTTTTACATTATATAAGAGCCAGTATTGATGGTAGGAGATTATATTCAAAATTCCCTACCACCAAATCAAAATTTCCCTTTTTAAATCAAAATATCCCTCTTTATAAATTTTTTTTCAAACTCGACCCATCGCTTCGCTCGGGTTTCGCAAATAAATATTTTTCTATAATAATCTTAATATTTGTCTGTACTATAACCTAACTTAAGTTAGGTTAGGAAAAGACACTAATTAGTGTCTTTAAGGCTTATATGTTTTTTTATTTATAGGAACTTATAGCTTATAAGCAATACTGTTATACTTAAACTTTAATAACACCAACTTAAAAAAATAATAATAGTACCGTCAACCGGGGTGACTTCGGACAGCGGGGTGTCTTCGGACAGAGTATTACTTATTATTCTACTTCAGTTTCTTTTAGCGATGGCGCGAAGCTACAAACATAAACTAAACTTTAAAGTGTTGTGTGGAACAAGCTCTAAAGAAGATATAAAAAAAGCTATAGAAGATCACAGTAAAGGCATGAGTATTCGAAAAGCTGCTGATAAGCATAAAGTCAAAAAATCAACATTGCATGATCACATTAGAAAACACACCTTAAAGAAGGTTGGAGGCCAGAAAATTATAAACAAAGCAGATGAGGTACTCATTGCTCAAATGCTAGAAGCTGTTGCAGATTAGGGTTTTCCTATCGGAAGATTAGAAGTCAAAATGATGGCTTTTGATTTCCTCAAAAATCATCGTGGGTAAAACAGTAGCAATTTGCAGATACCTGAAAATGACTGGTTAAATTCATTTATGAAGCAAAGCAATATTTCTAGCAGAAATGCTTCTAACATTAAACGATCGAGATTAAAGTTAGGAGTAGAAATAATGAATAATTATTGTAGTTTTGTCATTAATTATATGTGTATTTGAAATAGTTTACCAGTAGTTGTTTTTTTGTTTTTTTTTGTTATTTGAAATAAATAAATTTTAATCAAGTAGCTTTTTTACATAGTTATACATTCATTTTAAAATCCTTGATGTTGAAATTTTAACTGTAAAAATCCCAAGCTTCAAGTGTCCGGAGTCACCCCATTTCCTGATTTTGATTTTTTGATTTTCAGACCGTTTATTTATGCTAATATCATATTGGCAAGCTGAAAGCCAAAATTTCTTCATGTTCTTTATAATTACAGTGGTACGATTCACAAAAATATTTCCATTTTGTATTGATTTTAATGAAACAGTTTAATATTTTCTTCAAAAATCGTCCGAAGTCACCCCGGTTGACGGTACTTTTTTGGTAAACAAATATCTGAAAAAAACCCAGTTATTTTAGTTATTTAATATTTGTTATTTCAGCACAACAAAATATACATTTTGCATAGTTATTTATGCTAATTCTTTAGTAAGTGTGTGATTTCAAAACTATGTTTTGCAATAGTACTATAAAAATTTAATTTTCTTTTTTGTTGTTATTGTTGGAATGTACTGTTACGAAATTTTAATTGTGAAATGTTATGTTTCTATAGTATGTAAAAGGTTTCAAATTGTAAAACTTAACACACTCAGATTAATAAAAAGCATAAAAATGATAATCTAGTGATTTCATTAGTATCACAGTTTTATATCGCCTTTTGAAATAAGTCAGTCATCATAAAACTTGATTTTATTAGTAAACATCCTGTTTAACCATCGCTAAGCGACGGAATCAGACTTTATTTTGATTCAACGAAAACATTTTGTCATAAAATGCCGAATAGTGAATGGACCTTGTCCAAAGAAACTGGCTCTCAGTTATGTGATATGGAGGGAAATTTCCCGTTTTGAGGGAAACATTTATAGGGAAAAAGAGAAAATTATGAAAATAGAATAAAGAGGGAAATTTTCTATATGTGTTGTACGGTCATCTTTTTCTTCAAAAAATATTGATTGTACAAATGTCCAAGTAACAGAAAAATATTTATCATTGCATAATTCTCAAAATTTATATAAAAGTTGATTATTTATAGAGATTTCAAGATTTGTTTATTTATACTTAAGAATCAATCTGAATTGTACACCATTTAATTTGTTATTTTAACATTCATTCAAGCTAACAATTATTACCAATTGTAAGTACCGTCAACCGGGGTGACTTCGGACGATTTTTGAAGAAAATATTAAACTGTTTCATTAAAATCAATACAAAATGGAAATATTTTTGTGAATCGTACCACTGTAATTATAAAGAACATGAAGAAATTTTGGCTTTCAGCTTGCCAATATGATATTAGCATAAATAAACGGTCTGAAAATCAAAAAATCAAAATCAGGAAATGGGGTGACTCCGGACACTTGAAGCTTGGGATTTTTACAGTTAAAATTTCAACATCAAGGATTTTAAAATGAATGTATAACTATGTAAAAAAGCTACTTGATTAAAATTTATTTATTTCAAATAACAAAAAAAAACAAAAAAACAACTACTGGTAAACTATTTCAAATACACATATAATTAATGACAAAACTACAATAATTATTCATTATTTCTACTCCTAACTTTAATCTCGATCGTTTAATGTTAGAAGCATTTCTGCTAGAAATATTGCTTTGCTTCATAAATGAATTTAACCAGTCATTTTCAGGTATCTGCAAATTGCTACTGTTTTACCCACGATGATTTTTGAGGAAATCAAAAGCCATCATTTTGACTTCTAATCTTCCGATAGGAAAACCCTAATCTGCAACAGCTTCTAGCATTTGAGCAATGAGTACCTCATCTGCTTTGTTTATAATTTTCTGGCCTCCAACCTTCTTTAAGGTGTGTTTTCTAATGTGATCATGCAATGTTGATTTTTTGACTTTATGCTTATCAGCAGCTTTTCGAATACTCATGCCTTTACTGTGATCTTCTATAGCTTTTTTTATATCTTCTTTAGAGCTTGTTCCACACAACACTTTAAAGTTTAGTTTATGTTTGTAGCTTCGCGCCATCGCTAAAAGAAACTGAAGTAGAATAATAAGTAATACTCTGTCCGAAGACACCCCGCTGTCCGAAGTCACCCCGGTTGACGGTATACCAAGTTAAATTTAAAAGTATAAATTTTCAAGAAACCATTTTTTTAAAATATCCAAAAAATTCACGAAAAATTACTTTTATTAACATAAATCTATAAAAGTTCATAATTTCAAATCTTGATGCAATACTAAAATGTTTCGTAAACAAATAATAACAAATATGAACATGAAACAAGTGCTACTTGTGCTTTAAAATTCAGTGAGCAAAGAGTGTGTGTGTGTGTGTGTGTGTGTGTGTGTGTGTGTGTGTGTGTGTGTGTGCGTGTGTATGTGTTTGAAAATGTTTATGTATTCAAAATCATATTAGAAAACATGCTCTATAAGTTTTTTTTCTTTGGATTTTAATTTTTAAAATCCAAATTAAAAAGTTTGCAATCGCTTATTCCACCCAAAAATAATATAAGGTCAGCAGTTTATTGTTAGCCTTTTTTTTATTTAGAAAGCTGAGTCACCTCTGAAAATTCAGTAAATTAAACTTTAAACAAACATGAATAAAAAATAGTCAAGTAACATGCTCCAGGTGAAAGGAAATTAAAAAATACAAAAAAATTTATCTTCAATTTTGTCAATAAATGCTTTTTGAAAAAGTTTTTTTTTTAGACTTTTGATTCATATAAACATAAATATACAATGATAATCACAAATAATTTTTAGGCTTGCTTGTTCATGTGCAGAAAAAGCTAAATTATTTGGATACAAGTTTTTTGGTCTTTATTTTTTTGGGAAATGCTGGAGTGGGTCTGTGCTCAACCATGATAATCGAGGTGAACATTCAACAAACTGTATAAGTAAAGATTTTAGGAGATGTAATGATTCTTCTTCTGCAACATGCGTTGGTAAAACAAATACAAACTATATTTACAGCTTTGTAAAAGGTATTTTTTTAATACTTATATACAGAAATTAAAATTTGTCAAATTTAATTACTTTTTATGTGTTACTATCTTAATAGAATAGTTACATACAGTATGTAACTATTCTAAATAGTTACATACAGTATGTAACTATTCTATTCAAATAGTAACACTTATAAAAATTTAATTTGAATGTAGCGCTGCTATATACATTAGCATCCTACTACTATATACAGTAGTGTCCTAAAGTTTGAAGACAGCCACTTATTTTGCTATAAATTTTGAACATTGTATTCAATAGTTTTGAATTTTTCACTGAACATAGCTAATAAGATTACTTATCTGAAAATAAAAACATTTTTTTTAAATAAAATTATGTAATTAATGGTTTTTTTGCAGTTCAAAAGTTTAAAGACACTTGTAGTTTTACTAATTAAAGTTAACATATATGGTTTAAAAAAATAATATTTGATTTCAAAGTTTCAGTATTTCGCTAGATAACTTTTAAAGTCAATAACATTCTGGCAATGACACGACATTGAGTCTATTAGCTTGACTATAATATCTTATTAAATATTTGACCATTCTCATTCTATTAAAGAGAATAAATCATTTTTATTTATTGGTTTTCAAACTTTTAATTGACGATCTAGGTGTTCCCATAAATACTTCCCATAGCATGATAAAGCATTTTATCATTGATGATCTCATTAAACTCATGCTGCTCCATAATTCCTTTAATACAAAGAATAGCTCCAATACAATCATGGCTGAAGTAACCCTAAAACATAACATTTCCACCACCATTCTTAACAGCTGGTACTTAGGTATGAATCTCACCTGCAGGATGTCAAACATACTTAGTTCCATCTGATCAAAATACCATTAACTTAAATTCATTATTCCAAAGAACTTTTCCCTACTGGGTTGGTGTCCAATCTAAGTATTTTTCTGAACTCAAGCTTTTGAGTTTTTTTACAAAAACAAGTGGTTTTATCACTGTCAAACAAGGAAACCTTAGAAAGACAACATTTGGTGATTGACACAGAGCATTTTTGGAAACATTAAATTAATTTGCAATTTGACGATAAAACGTTTTTGATTCAACTGATTTTAAGATTAATTTTTTTACAGGAGAACTATTTTCTTTTCTTTTTCCTATTTTGAATTAAGTAAGATTAATAAAATTAAATTAAACTTGTATAAAAAATTAAAATATTGCACAAAACATTAATAAATTAACGCCCTTGTTTATAAAACTACAAGTGTGCTTAAACCTTTGAAACACAAAAAATTCGCTATCTTTTTTTAACTACATTATTAAATGCTATTTTGAAAAATTGTTTCGATTTTCAGAAAAATAATATTATTAGTTATATTCAGTGAAAATTTCAAGAGTATTTAATGCATCATTAAAAATTTATATTATTATTCATTAGAAATTTACATCAAAGTAAGTGACTGTCCTTAAGCTTTAGAACGCCACTGTATAAATATGTGTGAACCTTGGCATAAGTTAAAGTAAAGTAAGAAGTTAGACTTTAGTTAATAGTTAATTATAGTTTAATAGTAATTTTATCCAAATTCCAATTTAATTTAATTTAATTTTAATTTAAAATTTTTCTATATCTAAGTTTGTATTTTTTCAGTACTTACAGAGGGTTAAAATTCAGGAGACAAGAAGAGTTGTTTCTTAATATATGAGGTTTCATCAGAGTTGTTCAAAAATTGTTTCTAATACTCTTTTTGTTTCTTATATTCATAAAAATTTACCATCTCTTAGCACAGCAGTATGTCCTGATAAAAATGATCACCATGTTTATAAAAAAAAAATAATCAGAAAATATATATATCAGTCACTGAATAGAATACACTGAATAGAACTTTGAAAACACTGAATAGAACTTTCAGTGTTTAAAAACTTCATTTTTAAAAATCTTCGACCTATAGAAAATCTTGTAAATTTTGATTTCTCAAAAAAAATTTCATTTATTTCTCACCAAATATAAAACTAAAATAAGCATATTAGTTCCTATTCAAATTATGTTGAAGCAGCTGTTAAAAAATGCGCATTTGACCGTTAGCCACACTAAAATTTTTTTAACGATGTTCTGTAAAAAATTCTCAACCACCTTTCTATTAAGACCCCTCTCCCTATAATATAAACAATATTTGTATTTAAAAATGTTATCATAAAAGTATTATGATAACATTTTTAAATATAAATATTATTTATAATTCATTAGTTTTGCTAACAATGCTTAAACAAACCAACACTTTAGTTGAAATGTAATTTTAGTAAACTATATATATATTTTTTCAACATTTTTACTTCTAACAAAGCTATAAGTAACCACTATTAGATTCGGAAGTTACTGGAAAAAAAAAATGAAGTTTATAGATTAAGATAATGATTTACAGGCGACTTAAAAGATAGCAAGTTATATGACTCAGGAAAACAAGGTGAAGGAAACGAATTTCAAAGAACAGACCTTCGAGGAAAAAAACTAACAAATAAGAATTTTTAGAGCACATAGGGACAGTCACAATAAAAGGATGAGACTTGATTGAACAATGAGTAACACGAAAATGAATTTTAGTAGATGGCACAATATAACTTTGACCCTTGTACAAGAGATGCAATGTTAGAATTTTCTTTGGTAATGACTATTAAAGGGTTTTTCAAAAGTTACACGAATTTCTTGATTTTTTATTCTCTCATTTACATATTTGTATTTATATTTTCTTTCATTGGTTTACTAAATAAGATTTTTAAATAAATATGCAGGGTCTTCAGTGGGCTTCAGTTTAGGATGTCCTTGCTGTTATGTTTTTCTATCGAAAAATTTTATTGATCAGTATATAGTTAAAAAATATTTAAAATATTGTTAAATAGTTATACTTTATCAATGTTTACACAAAATAAAGTATTGTGAATAAAATTAAATTAAATATTTAATTGTCATAGTGTTTTAAATACTTTTTTTTATTTTATAGAAAAAAGTTTTTCTGCAAATGGATTTTGGAGTGAGTGGAGTGAATGGACAGAATGCAGTGCTACATGTGATGGAGGTGTTAGGTCTAGGAGTCGCAAATGCAATAGTTCAAAAAGCATTGGGGCTTATTGTGATGGAAATAAAGAAGAAGTTGAACCATGCAATGAAGAAATTTGTGCAGCTAGTAAGAGTTTTTTCATAACCACGTTATAAAAAATCATTTTGATATAGTACTCAGATTTAAGTTATAAAAATCGTAGCGTTTTAATCATAACAATATCGTAGCAATATAAAGTTATAAAAATTGTAGTTTATAATACTCAGAATAAAGTTCAGATTAAGTTTCTGTTCAAATTGAAGTGCAAGATTAAATTTCTGTTCTAATTAAAGTACCACACATATAATATCTACAATAACAATATATAACAATATATATTTTGAAATAAATGTTTTTAATTTCATGCTTATTTACTAATAGTATGAGTACTAATCTAGGGTACTAATAATACTTTCACAAACTTAAAAAATAAAAACATTTTTCTCACTCAATTTGGTTATTTGCATTATTATTGCAGTATTATCATTGCATTATTAGAGTCTCTAACAAAGTTAGAGACAGTAAAATATTAAATTTATATTTATTATACTTAGTATTTTGTATATTAACTTTCTCTACAACAAAGATGTCAAATTCATCAATCATTTGCTTAAACTTGATAGGCTCTGCACATTGTCTAACATTATTTACATTTTTGTCAATTTTTTTTTCATTTATCTAATTATATCATTGCCCTTAAAAATAAGTCTTCAAAATTATAATTGTTTGGGGTTTTTCTCTTGTGCAATTTCTTTTGCAGGAGTTATACAATATGCTACTTTTTATAGGAATAAATCAAAGTTGTACATCTTTTTTAATTTATTTTGAATTCTGTAATTGTGCACATAAACATATAGTTTGATATTTTGCAATTGTTTTATGAGTAGCCATGTAAAGCGGGTATTTACTTTTGTAAAATATATTCAAGTTTATCAGTTTTATCTGTCCTCAATTTATTGTTTATTATGCACAGATACTTTTGTTAAAAAATCTAAGTATTATATGTTTATTATTTATTGAGCATTAAATTTCAAAATATGAAAATATTTGTTAAGAGACAACCTACATAAAAATCTAATAGAAACAAGGAAGTTCTTAGAAGAAGACAATAAAAAAATGTTTAAGGTAATGTTTTGTGGTTAAACAATTTACTACATATGTTTGTATGAAATTCTTATTGTCTTTTGAATTAGTCAATTATTTTCTATTATTGAATATAAATTTCTTGATCTTTTAGTAAAATTCAAAAAAATTCTTAACTTAAAACTAAGTCGTACCACACGCTTTACTTACTTCTTAATCTCTTTATTAAACTATGTTGTTCTGAGTACAAAATTTGAATTTGTAAGGGTATATAACTAGAACTATAATATACATAGATTGGATTACCTAAACTTAAATGCATATATTTTTGTTTTGGCTAAAAGTTTTCTTAGTATTTTAAGATAAAATATTGGAACTTTTTTTTGAAAATAATATCTACATGAGGGTTTTCTATCAAAGTTGTTCTATTTCTATGTAAGTTGCCTTCACCATCACTAAGGGGTCTCATCTGTCCCAATAAATTCTCTTCACTGAGAAATCGAACCTTGTTCTTTTGCAGAATAGGTCTGTTTAAATAACTTTCATATGGCAGCCTTTTTATGTGTTGTATATAATAAAATAGCACTGGATTTATTAATTTTTTGAGTAAGAAATACTTTTTAGAGGTTGCTACAAACCCTCTAACATTAAACCTGTACCTAATATTATAGAAAAAAATAAGGTTCTCCACAGTATAAAAAGTATTTTGGTTGAACAACCAAGAATATGGGTGACAAAGTTGTAAATTGTATGAGCCGGAAAAACATGAAGATTGGAGAGAGATCCAAAGCATTTAAGTGTGAGGAAAAAACTAGATAGTTCAGATATTTTCCGTCACTTGTCTGGTAAAAAAACATCATCTACTAGTCATTTTATCCAACCCATATTGCATGTGCATTTATTTTATAATTATTTTAGATGTTCCAAAATTATTAGTAAATTCAGTTTAGTATATAAACATCATTTTTTGAAATTTTCATTTTGCATACAAAAGAGAAAATGAAGTTAAACAAACAGTTATGTTAATTAAGTTTTTAATTTTTTTGATCTAATTCATTTTTTAAAAGACGTTAAAGCATTAAATTTTTTTGAATTAAGTAACTTGGTTTCTATTATTTATATTAAAACTCATTTATATGCTTATTAATATGCAATAATGCTTATAGAAACCTGTACTTTTTATTAATATGCAATAATGCATATAGAAACCTGTACTTTTTGTTAATATGCAATTATGCATATAGAAACCTGTACTTTTTATTAATATGCAATAATGCATATAGAAACCTGTACTTTTTATTACGCTATTTGATTTGTTTTATGTTATGTTATGTAACATTAGTTTTCATCCTAATAGTTTTCCCTATTTAAGTTGTTTATAAAATTAATCAAAGAAAATGTTTGAAAAGATTTAAATTTATCATAAAAAATATATATTTATAAAAATAAATAGAATTACATATAATATTCTTTATTTGTTTCTTTATTTAATAAATTAGTAAGTAAACATTTTTTAAAGGCACGTTGAATAATATAAAAGTATTTTTTTTAAATTTGAAAAAAAAAATGTAATAAGATATAAAATAATTTTTATATTATGTTTTAAAAAAGTAATAATTAGTATAATTAATGTTTTAAAAAAGTAATATAGAATAATTTAGAATAATTAATATAATTAATATTTTCTTTTTGAGTTTTAGTAGTTAGTTTCTTTCATTTTCTCTTTCTTTAAGATTTTTTTTGCAGGTAAGTTATGTTTTTATTTTCTATTTACTTCAGCGCATTTTTGAAACGCTCAAGTTGTCAAAATATGCAAAATAGAGTTGTAAAAACAAAATATTATGTGCGTGATCTTATAAAAAATACATTTTATTTTGTTGGGTTTGTTGGACATGTTTGCCAAACCAAAGTATTTATTGGACAAGTTGTCTGAAACAAAAATTTTTGTTATTTCCAGCCCTGGGTGAATAAGAATTATTAGAGTATGAAGGAACAGATACAGTAAAAGGATGTGACTTTGATGATTGGCTAGTCAAACAAGAATTAGTTTTTGTCAATGTAACTAGAGATGGTAGCTCATTTGAGCAACGACCATAATACCATGATTAGAGATGTAATTCTAAAAGAATCCCAGTCAGCTTTAAAGTAGTTGTAAGTAGTGTAATAATTGAGCAAGTCTGAAATAGAAGTACAAGATTTAAGATATAGAGACATTATAGCATGAATTTTGCATGAAGTAAGGCTCAACTTATAAAAGTTATTTAAAGGCCATAAATATTTGTTGATTACACCTGACTTGATTAGATATAGTACATGGTACCCCAAGCAATAAACTATTTATTTGCTTCATTTTTACTAACTAACCCTAAGTTATAACAAAGGGCTCCTTATGTGGCTTTGCAAATCAAAAGCATTAACAGAGACATCAGTCATGGCCAAAATGACGCTGTAAATACTCTGATTTTTAGAGCTGTTCATGGAATCAGACTCTCTGAGAGATTCTATCAACAGAGTTAGGGAAACTTTAATACTAGCTGACCTCAGAATCATTAAAATGAGTTTCAAACCTGTATCCTCATTTTAAGATAACAGAAAAGTTGCAGTCACAATCATATAGAGGCACAAGAAAATTTTCAAAACAAGTAGAGTTAAAAAGTTCCAGTATTTATCATCCTAGATACCAGCCTAATAGATAAACAAATATACTAAAGTGTTTAATAGTTTTTATTTAAATGATATTTATTGTACTTATTTTAGTTGTATATTGCTCAAAATTGTTATTAGGAGCTTTCAAGTGCTGCAATCCAAAGATTATCTTATATATAAGTATTATAACTTATTGCTGTATTATTAAATTATAACTTATGGTTATTTTAAATTGTTTCCAAATGATATTAACTTAATCTTCTCTTATAGCAGGTATATAATCAACAAATTTTTGTTTTTGTTACTTAGTTTTATGTTTTAAGTTTTCTTATTTATATGTCTTGGTTCTTATTCAGGTTTATCCTTAATTGAGCTTTATATTGCAGTTAAAGTTTCATACTCAATAGCATAACTATAAATAAGATTGTTTTAATAATAATAGACTTTTGCTTTCACTAATATTAATGCTACTTTAATATTTTGATTTGCACCTGATTTAAAATTCACATAACCTAATATTTTGATTTGCACCTGATTTAAAATTCACATAACCCTTGCCTTCTGCTAATACTGTATAGTTAAATTTCAGCTAATAATAGACTTTTGCTTTCACTAATATTAATGCTACTTTAATATTTTGATTTGCACCTGATTTAAAATTCACATAACCCTTGCTTTCTGCTAATACTGTATACTTAAATTTCAGCTAATTCCTAATGATAAAAAGTATAATGACAATGATTATATAACCAATGAAGAAACCTGAGAATAAAAAAATGAAGATATTTGCAAGTTTTTTAAGAGTTTCTTATGCAAGCTATTTTATGTAACAAACTTTTTTTTGCAATATTATCTTTTAATTGAATATGTATATGCAGAGATTATTTAATTGGCATTTTTGATACAATAAAAAAATATTTGGTAGCAAAATATATGAAAACCTAGTTCCAAGTTTTTGCTATTATTGTTGTTTTGTTGGTTTTATTATTGTTATTATTATTGTTATTATTATTGTTATTATTATTGTTATAACATCTATCTTGAGAATAGGTGAAATTGCCGGAACTTGATGGATTTGTTAATAAAGCGTTTTTTGTGTAAGATTTTGCTAGACAAGTTAATAGTATGTTCAATTACGTCAAAAAAAGTAATCAAAACTAAGTGTTTGAAGGATTTTTTAGGTAATACGCCTAAAATTCATTTCATATTCACTTGAAATATTTCGGTTTTACAAACTATTATTACATTTTTTTTTTTTGGAATATAGGGGTTTATATAAATCCCTTCTTAAAAATATATAGTTAGTTGAAATCCACCCAATAGTTTTGCTTTATTTGCATTTTAAAAAGTATGTTATTGTTTCACTTATTATTTTTTTAAAGCAAATTTTTATCGCTTTAAAATCTTCTCTTTTTTTTCAACCACTAATTATGCAGAAAGGTGAAAGAAAAGAAAACAATGCAATTACGAATCAATTGTTAGTCGCTAAATCATTCTACAAAGAAGCCGTCTAACGCAAACAACCGCCATCAATTTTTTGTTATTTATTTTCAGTTAAAGTATTGAAACATTACTATAGCAGCGGCCAAAAATAAAAGATCGTGGGTCACGTCTGATCTTGGATCCACATTTATGTTATTTATATTATGTAATAATAAACATTTTTTGTTTTTTATATATATATAATATTTTTAATGATAATAATTTTGTATTAAAAAACTATTGCCCTCGGTATTAAGATTTAAGAGAATGGTTTAACTCAAAAATGTAACCTTGCTGCGTTATTGAGTTGATGGCTTTTTTGAGTGGAACTATTTTATTGCTAATACTTTTTTTCTCAGACAAAATGAATATTAAAGAAATATTTTTTTGTTTAAAAGTGTACAACTTTTTTTTAATAGACTATTTTTATAGGTACAAAAATATTAGGTGTTACTTAAGTAGCCACTGATACCGAGGTTTGGGTAAAAATATGGCATACGAGGTTTGCCGTTTTTTTATCCAATTAACCCAATGGACACAAAAATGCCCCAAATATTTTTAATTCGACATCTCGAAGGTCATTTTAGTTTAAAAATTTATAGGCTTACAACTATCTTTACTGTAATAACATGTTTTACAAATTTTATGATATGACATTTAAAAAGTTGTACTTTGAATGAACTATTATACGCAACTGTTAAAACTTCGCATAAAACTATTTTTTTTTTATTGAAAATACGTTATTTTAAAATATGAAATTGTTATCAAACGTTGAATTTGCAATTAAACTTTATTTGTAAACTGTCAACAGACTGTGACTGCTTTAACAATGGCAAAAAGAACACATTAAGATAATCGAATTTGCAAGTTACGTGTTATGACTGGTTTTGCAAGTAAATTTTTATATTCTGAATCTCACATTTTAAGAGAACCTAATAAATACAGGCTGCTTTTTAGAAGAAACTGCAACAGTAATCCAAAAGCAAAGCATAAATAGAATAAAGAGAAGTTCAATGTTGCAGCAGAGACCATAGCAGGACATACATATAAATGGGTATAAATTATTAAACAAAAGTATAACATGTGATAGTGCATACAATAGTTGGATTGTCTGTGATTTTACTAACATTAATACATGCAAATGGTTGATGATAAAATAAGGTCACATTTACAAACTTCTTTGTTAATATTGCATACAAATTTGTGTTATACAAATAATATCAAAATGACTGGAGCAAAAGTAGTGAAATACAAAAGGCCGGGTGAATAAAAAAAAGCAATAGCGTTTTTGGAGTAATTGGTGATTTTAAATATTATGATTTAGCGTTGTTAGGTTAAATACGAAAAGAGAACAATATAACTGATACTTAAAATTAAAAGAAAATTTTAATTATATCTTATCAGAATTTTTTTTAAAAAAAAAAGGTATATTAATAAATACCATGCACATGCTATAACATATTAAGATAGAAGTGCTATTAAGTGTATAACATATTAATATAGAAGTGCTATTTAAGCACTACTTTGCAGCAAACATAAAGAACAGAGAAAGTTAGCTGCAAAGCCAATACTCTCAATAAAGAATTTAAACTCTGGAAATTCTACTATTTTTTACTTTATGCTGATAGATTTTATTATCATCCTTGCTTTTCCGATCTGGAGAATGAAAAAGTACGGATGATAGTAAACTCTACCAGCGGCAGTTAAAGAGTGGAGGAAAGATTGGTTATTCGATGGTCAAATAAGACCCTTTTGGAATTATTCTGCCTAAACAAAATCATCCGAAACAAAAATAGTTCAAGCCTCTGTCCAATCACAACCTTCAAAAACAGAATTTTCGGATTTTGAAATCTCAACTTCTTTACCTGAGTCCAATATTATCTTCTACGTCATCTTCTCCTAAATGCAAACCGAAATACCAAAGAGCAACCACTAAAACAGCGGGTTTACTAGTAATAAGTTATATTTCTAGTTAAATTTTTGCGAATAAAGCACATGATGTTCTTGTGCCCATTGCTCATTGCTATAAGTTATATTTCTACAAATGAAGCATATGATGTTCGTGTAGCCATTGCTCAGTGACCTTATTATTAGTCTAAAAATATATATATGTATATTAAATATAAATATATATTTTTTATAAAACTCTGAAGAAATTAATAAAATAAAATAAATTTGGTTAATACAAAAAATAAACGTAAACATACCTTTACAAAAATGTAAAAGCTAGTGTAGTTTAGATGGGATAAACAAGTCTAAGTAAAAAACAAAATAAAAAACAAAAAGCATTTATAGTTTACTAATCTCCTGTGTCAAATAAAGATAATGAGAGTTTTTTTGAATGCCGACACTGAAATACAATTTCGTTTTTTGTTTGTTTAGTAGGTTTTTAACATTATGTGATAAAAATTTTTGTAGTGACAAAGGTGGTATATAGTTGTTGTTAGATTGTAAAGTTAGCAACGTTTGCTAATTTTCCATTTTATAGTAGGGTTTATGTTTTGGTCATTCAAGCTCTACATTTTCTCAGAGAGTTCTGAGTCGTTTCTATACTTAACTGATGCATATCATTTGAGATGGTTTGCGTATCTTATTTTAAATGGTGTATGATAATGCCAAAATATACTTTTTTTATTATTTTTGCAAATTGACAAGTTTGAAGTTTGAAATTAAATTCATAAATAAATATTCTAGAAACAGATATGAAAAAATGTTAAAACAGATTAATATTTAATTTGTTCAATTTTTTCCTAAAACTTATGACTCACGCGTCTTATGCTGATTTTAAACAAAACAAAATTTTAACTATCATCGAACTTACAAACAAATGAATTGTTGAAATGAATCTATATATATATATATATATATATATATATATATATATATATATATATATATATATATATATATATATATATATATATATATATATATATATATATATATATATATATATATATATATATATATATATATA
This sequence comes from Hydra vulgaris, assembly GCF_038396675.1. Classification (NCBI taxonomy): domain Eukaryota; kingdom Metazoa; phylum Cnidaria; class Hydrozoa; order Anthoathecata; family Hydridae; genus Hydra; species Hydra vulgaris. Next base: position 60,776,414 of record NC_088922.1, on the reverse strand, counting down.
TATATATGTAAAAACATCCCTTGAAAAATAAATTTTATTATAATTTTTCTGGAAAAAATAAACTTTCTTAATATCTTAGTTTTTTTAATAAATTTTCTTAATAAAAAATATCTTAATAATGTTACAGTTAGATATTTTATCGTAGTAGTTTAAATATAATATAGTAGTTTAAAAGTTTGCGTGATCAAAAAACCTAATTTATTTTCAGTATTATCTTTTCTTTAACGACGAAGTTGGCTCTCATTTGAGGATGAGCTAAAAGTCTTTAAATGACGATTCCAAATAAAAGAAAAAAAAAAATTTGTTATTTAAAAAAAACTGTCACCGAACAATCGAAAAAACAAATACTTTGTTGTCAAAGTATTGTGTATTTCGATTATTTTTCGACGATAGGCATTTAACCCGGAACTTTTTTTTCAACATCAATGTTTACTCGCGATATTTAGGGAATAATCGAAGGAAAATATATAAAAACATTTATTTAATAATATTCTACAAATATCTGTTGAAAAAGTTTCAAAAAAACTTAATAATAATTTTTTTAGTTCTGATGCATTATTATATTTAAGCTGAGTTGCATAAATAACTGATTAATATATATATATATATATATATATATATATATATATATATATATATATATATATATATATATATATATATATATATATATATATATATATATATATATATATATATATATATATATATATATATATATATATTTATATATACATGGATCAGTGACAGATCCGGGGAGGGTGGAATAGGGGCTATGCATCCCCCTCCCCTACCGGAATCTGAAAGTCCTAAAATATCAAAGAAATAGAGGATCTTTTTTTTAAGGAGACGCGAATGTGATTCAAAATACAAAAATATTTCAACATCAAGTTGTACTTTAAGTCACAGTTTTACTTTTCACTATTTTAGGTCTTTCTCTTTGATTATGGCAATGTGTAACGAGTCCAAAAAAAAAAACGTATTTCAAATTTTAACTGTTGAAAAAAATTTGAAATTTTGTGCAATTTATATGTTAATATTTAATAATATAATATATCTTTTCTAGTTTCAGCGTTGGTTAGGGTGACACCGGTAACAATATAATAACTTTAATTATAAATTGGTTTTTAAAACTTTTTTTTTAGGAGTATTCTTTAATAAAAACATTTCATATGATTTTTATATTTAAAAAATCTCAAAAACATTGTCATAATTTAAAAAGTTAAATGTTAAACCAATTTTAAATTCTTAATCCATAAAAAGTTTATACTTTTCTTCAATACATATTTATTAAACAACATCGTATGGGCAAGTACTAATTAAACTAATCTAAAAAAACACTTATAGCATATAATGAAAATCTTCTAGCATATCATGAAAACTTCATATTAACTTCATATTAAAATTTCATATTAACTTCATATTAAAATTAATAAATAGTTTGTAAAATATAAATATATTATCCGGCTATTTTAAATGCGTGCGATTGGGGCTCGGTGATAAGACAAAATAATGTCTTCTACTTGCCCCGCCAGTTTTTTTTTTATTTATAAATCTTGTAAGTTGTAAAAGTTATTAAACGGCGAAATAAATAAAAAACAAAAATAAAAAAACTTCATATAAAAAAAAAACCTAAAAAAACATTCTAAAGATTTAATAAATATCAAGTTAAACTTTTTTACATTTTTAATCTTGTAAAAAGTTTAAATTTTTCTTTATTACATAATTAATTAATTTACGGCAACATCATATGTGACCCATCTGACCAAAACCAGTCACATGTATAAAATTTTAAGTTTTGAGTGTGATACATATTTGAAAAGGTATAATATTCTGCTTTAAAATGAGGCAAAAATTATTGCTCTAGCTTGACCCTAGCCAAAGTTATGAGCAAAAATGTAACATCTATATTAAAATTTTAAAACGGAAAAAAACGCGTTTAATGGTTTGATGTCATATAAAATAGAAAACACGTGTCACCATTGAATAGCTAAAGAGGTCAGCTTTCTAACCATACCAAAATGTCAAGGTTATTATTGCGCTAGGCAGTCATGTTTATTACTGAAAGTGGACCAATTTAATGAGTAATCACAGAAATTTTAAGACAATAGCCTCACAAAAATCGTCAAATTAACCATCAAAAAATTATTTTTTATTAAAAGTTAAGTTTGAATAGGAAAGAAAAGTTAATTATGTAAACAATTATGCAAAAAAATAAATAATGATAAAAATTGAATTTTTGAGATGTTTTGATGGTTTTCTCAATATAACATAACGCGACATCCGACTGGTTTTGGTCAGATGAGTCACATATAGGCAAGTATAAATCAAATTAAGCTAAAAAAACTTTATAGTAAACAAAAACCGTTAGAATTATATTCGGAGTTGATCTTTTTTAACCTTCTAAAGCTACAGAGGGGCTTTTTGTTTTTTTAGTTTTACTATTACCTTTTGTTTGTAACTCATTCTCAACCTAAAACTCCGAAACACGAAACTTTAACGAGGCGGAGAAACAGATTGATATACACTTAGAACTTTAAATATTTTTAAACTTAGCATCCATCTTGCTTTAGAGTTCATGTAAAACAAAAAGCAAAAAGTTTTAAAGAAATAAACCATAATTATGTTACAAAATTTTCATTAAACCACTTTGTTGTGCCTAAATCTCTTTTAAAAATAATCTTATATTTTGTAGAAAATCTTAGCAAACATTGAAATTTTTTTTTGAACAGATTATAACTGAACCAAAACTTCATTAACCACACAGGGCCGACGTCATGGGTTTTGAAGTAAGGGGGCACAATTGTCAATTTCTAAAAAATATCCTCTAAATTAAAAAAAAAAAGTTTCTTTTGATAAAAAACAGGAGAGGGAGGGACACTAAAATTGCCTTAACTAATCGGTGCAGTTAGAGCAATTTTAAAATATCACAGCGTCTGCAAGACGTTTTGTTGACGACGACATATTTCCGTTAAATGATCAGGTCTGTGAATTATAAAAAGACGAAAAAAATTAAAAATATTTTTCTTATAATCACAATCGCTTGTTTAAATTTTAAAAACATTTTAAACAAGTATGTTTTTAAGGCGAAATGAACATTATAGTTTAACAACGTAATCTGTTTTGATCGTTTGACGGCAATTTTTCTTAATCATATGGTCTTTCTTGGTCAGAGTTATAGTATTTTTTGTGATTGAAATGTTGCGTTTTGACATTATATATAGTTTATATACTTCAGAACCGATTAGAATAAGGATCAATAGTAAATTAAGGAACTTTTTAAATAGATTTAAAATAAATTCATGCTAACGCCGATGAGCAGAAATGATCTAAAGACTTCAAAATAGTGTTCTTTAGATTCACTATTACGGGTAGTAAAAAGGTTTTGAAAATTATATATAAAAAAAGAAAAGTTTCTTTAAATATTAAAAAAAAACCTAAAGCAAAAAAAATTATACCATGTAAAGCTTTTCTTTGGTCATTTAGCTATCAAACTAAAACGTGCGATAGCTAAATGACCTTTTCCAATTTCACAAAATGCTAAAACAGAGCAATAGTTAATACCATATCCCTTACCACCATTGTTTTTGTTAAAACTTGAGACTTTTTTTTGAGGTATAAAACTCGTGTTTCCATTCATAAGTACAGGAAGTAAGTATAAAAAGATGTGACAATCCTTTTTTTTATCAATATTATGATTAAAACCTAACTTTCCGAAGCATATTGGACATAACCCAACTTTATTGACAATGTCTTTTATATCTTGACTGCAATTAGTATTTACTTCATAATTGAATTCGTCATAATTTAATTGATTTTGAGAGAATCTGTTACCATGAAACTTTTTTTTTCTCGCTTTTGATTTCAGTTTTTTGCTAGTTGAGCCTATTATAAGTAAAAAACTTCAGATTTATTCAATAATGAGAACTTAACCTTTTTTTCAATACATGTATCCAGTAAATTTATGGAAATACCGTGGTTGTGTTGCTTGGAAATATGTCTTCAAGTCTAAACAAGAAGCTCTATTGGTTCAAAAGTTAGTTTCCATACTGAATAACACAAATATAGATAGGAAATAAAATAAGTTCAGGTATCACCCTGGTTGCTAAGACGGTTGCTAAGGAACTAGAAAATTATAAACATTTCAAATGCTAAATTAGACTAATTTAAATGCTGTTTAATCTAATTTTGATCTCATTTTCAGAATCAGCAATGTAAAATTAACCAGAAAAATTGATAATTCAAATTTTGAAAATTTTGAATATTTTGAGGTATGTACCACCCTAACTACACCGAGTAGCATGTGTGCAAAAATATAAAAAAATTAAATAAGGTCGTAATTAAATAGATGTCTAAGACATCTATTTAATTCTTAGTATATACTATACTGGCGTCGCTACGGTTGGTGTCACCAAAGTCATTAAACTTTTTTGGTGTCACTCCTCTAGATTTTTTAGACCCAACAACAGGGGTTTCGAATTTCTATCAAAAAAAAAAAACTTTTGATTTTAAATAAAAGACGAAAGATTTTTGTGTGAAATGAGGAAAAAGCAGAGTTATTAATAAAAACACTGAAAAATCAAAGCCTAAAAACTATTGGTTAGGCCAAACACAAAAATATATTAACACATGCATAAGCCGTTCTGTCATATTTGCATTTTTTTAATTTTGATTTCACCCCTCTGTATCAGGTCGTGATGGTGTCAACCGGAGCGTCCCGCATATAACCTTGTAAAAAATGAAATTTTAATGCGATACTCAGCAAAAAGACAAAAACATTGTCTTTTCTTGCTCTGACCATTAAAATTAAACTATTTATTTGCATTGTAAAATTTATTGGACAGCAAAATATAAAATTTTATTTTGTGGTACTTGACTTTCAGTTGAATAACATACATTTGATGGTACTAAAAAAGCTAAACCTAAACATTTTTATGTCAACTTTAGAATGGTTGTTTTTTTCCCTGAAATTGGAAAGAGGCGCCAAACCTTAGTGGATTTTTACCAAATTGCAAACACTTCCTGTATGAATATCAACGTATTGGTCAAGGTTAACAACACTATTCAAAATTCATAAAAGTTATCAGTAAAACAAAAGAAAAACAAAATTCTACAAAAGCAGCAGCAACAAAAGTATTATTAAAGAGTATCATAACGAGTCAGGCAAAAAAAGCATTAGAATTTCTACCGATGGCTTACAGTAAAAACGAAAACGTGTTTTGCTCTACGCTGGCCACAATTTCACAATAAGAATATAATGACATCAAAGTCCGTTTCAAGTATTTTAGTGGATGTAGAATACAGTAAAGAAAGCATAATCATGTAGGTTATGCTGAATGGAAGGCTTAACATATTTTCTCCTTAAATCATTCGGCATCATCAGGGGTAAAAAAATGCACAAAGTTTATTATTACAAAAAAATCTTTATTTTGATTATATTACTGTAACTTAATTTTTAAATATTAATTGAAAGAAAAGTATTCCTTGGCATTTGATGTTTTTAATAGTAACCCATGTAAAAAACTTTAAATTGAACCAAAAAGTTTAGAGCGTGATGATTTATCCAGAAGATTATTAGTACCAGACTACATAACTAAAGTAAAGTTTAACGTTATGGTAATCGGTTAACGCGCAGTTTGTAGAATACAAAGTTAAACAAAAATTTTTTTTATTTGTATGGCTACTTGACAAACGGCGGCTAATAATTCTTTAAGTGAAAATGAAAAAGTGTACAAAAAAAAATATATTTTACAAAAAAAAACTGCGAAGTACATTATTATTGAACTATCTTTCCTGATCAGTCTCGTCGTCACGTATCATTTCTTGTGCGTCATATTGCTGATATTAATGACAGAAATTTTTTTTGGATACAATAGTATTTACACGTCAAAAATTAGTTTATCAACTTGTATCTAAATATCATTAAAAGCTTGAAAAACTGAGCAATATTCAAACATGCACACCGCTTTAAACACAGAGTTCTAATGAAGTACTCATCAATATTTTATGGTCAAGAAATCCAAAAAACGCTTTTTTTCACTAAAGTTAAGAGTGTTAGATTCTTAGAGTTAAGAGTGCACTCAGCTGAATTTCATTTTTATGAAAGAACTACTGGTAATTAGAGTTATAAGTCCCTACTTAGAAATTGATGTACGGCAAAGTTCTCATTTTTTAAGGATCAAAAATACATAATTAATAAGAACAGAAAATTTTCTAAAAAAAGATAAAATTAAAGATAGCAAATAAATGCCATTATGTTAAAACTAGTTACTTTTTTTTTTTTTTTAAATATATATTTGCCGTATATTAAAATTTACAATGAAATAAATCGTGTTAATAAATAAGAGAGCTGGAGCAAGCAGAAGACATAAACTGTCTTATCATCGAGCCCCATTTACATTGAAAAAAAAATCGTCAGCTTATATATAAAAAAAGAAAAGTAGCAAAGTACATAATAACCATTTTACACGTTAGTTACAATATAAATATAAGTGTTGAAATATAATGCAATATATCAAAAATTAACAAAAGTTAAATATAAATAAAACAGCAACAAAAGAGAAGTAGTGTCAATAACTATTTTTTAGATAATTTATATTATTTATTTTAAAAGAGATATTTTAAATCAAGGTCATTTTGCAATAAGAGACTCTTAGATTCTTTCCTGAATTGTTCCAAAGAGATGTTTTGAATATTATTTTTTTTTGTAATAAATTTTAAAAAATGTTTCCACAGAAACGGTCCACGATATTGAATTTGGTAAGAACCTAGTTTTAAATTAGTTTTTGGTACAATGAAGTTGTTAATTGAAAATTTAGTAGGATACTTGTGCGAGATTTCACTAAAGTTAGACTGAAACACAATAGGAGAAAGCCCACGTTTTATTTTAAACATGAAGTGTAGAACCTGGTGTATATTAAGTTTATAGATACTTAGGGCACCAAGCTTCCTTAAAAGAGGTTCGCAATGAAAAGTTCTGTGTGCACCAAATACAATCCTGCATGCGTGTTTTTGCTTACTATAAAGTTTTTTTAATTTACTATAATTAGTACTACCCCTTACAATATTACAGTACGAGATAAAACTATGGATAAATGAAAAGTATATTTTTTTTAAGGAAGCAGTGTTAAGATATGGTTTAGTTTTATATAATATGGAAATATTTATTGAGATTTTATTTTCTATGTATTTTATATGTGGTTTCCATGACAAATTTTTATCTAGTATTACTCCTAAAAAATTAACGATTGGTTCCCTTTTAATAAATATTTTATTGATTATAAGATTAGGTAATTTTAGAGGAACATCATCACCTTTACTAGGTTTGGAGAATAAGATAAATTTAGTTTTTTCTACATTTAACGAAAGCCTATTACTTGTAAACCACTCGTTTATTTTTAATAGTTCTTCATTAAATATATTAAAGAGAACTTTTATGTTTTTGTCGGAATAAAAAAGATTGCAGTTGTATGCAAACAATATAACATTTAAAATATTTGATGCTAAGTACAAATCATTTATATACAGTAAAAATAATAATGGTCCTAAGATTGAACCTTGGGGCATAATAGTCATTATTGAATGCATTTGCTACGTGATTAATCAGTTCAATTACCGCTTGGTTAGTTGAATTATCTTTTTTAAACCCAAATTGTTTACTGTACAGCAAACTGTTTGACATCAAATAGTTATAAAGTCTGTTATGCATAATTCTTTCCAATAATTTTGAGAAGCAAGGTAAGACGGAAATTGGTCTGTAGTTGGAAATATTAGTTTCGTCACCAGATTTAAAAATTGGAGTGATACGGCAACTTTAAGTTTTTTTGGCACAACACCTAGTTTTAATGAAAGGTTAAAAATATGAAATAATGACGGTTCAATGATATCGTAGACGGATTTAACAACATTTACACTAATTTTGTCAATGGCGACACTTTTATTACTTTTAAGACTATTAAAAGCATTTCTTAACTCGCTTAGATTTAAATTAGATTCTTCCATAATAGTATTACACGGTTTGATATAAGATTCAAACTCTATGGTACTTGGTGGAATTTTACTCGCCAAGTTTGGCCCTACTTCAAGAAAAAATGAGTTAAGTTTTTCAGCTATTTTTTTTTTATCGTAAGTCATTTCCCCGTCAATTAAAAGCTTTTGGGGGAGATTATTTGTTACACATTTATTTTTACCAATTACTTGTTTAATTATATTCCACGTTTTTTTAGTGTCGCCGTTGGTTTTTTCTAGCAACTTTGCATAATAAATTTTTTTAGAATGTTTTTTTGTTTTTTCAAATAAGTTTTTATATTTTTTGTAGTTTATTTCATTTTTATATGTTTTATGCCTTAAATATTTAACATATAGTTTTTGTTTTTTTTTAGACGATTTTATTAGACCCTTGGTCATCCAGGGATTTAGAAGAATAATAGAACTTTTTGAATAATAGAATAATTCAATAATAATAGAATTTTTGAATAAAAGAATAATTTTGAATAATAGAATAATTGAACTTCATGGATAATAGAACTTTTTGTAAAATTGATTTTCTGCTTTCTAAATTTAAACTTCTGAAAGGTTTTAAAATATTTTTTTAATAATACTTTAATAAAAAAAAAAATACAATGCTAATATAAAAGGGCGCCCAAAATAAGGTGCATATGTAAATATGTCAGCAGGGAATTCTGTAACAACAAAATTAACAATTACTATGTTATTAGCATACAATTTTATTGCATGCTAGTGCTTATATCAAATATACCCTTCTAAACCGATTCTCCAAGCTTTCCTGTCTTTGCCAAAAAATCAAAAAACTGCAAGTTTTACTAGAAGCATATCAGTCATTAAAGGGCATGCCATTCATTTTATTGGCATAAAACGTTTATCAAATATCAACTCTAACTTTTAGCGGTTTTCAAGTTAAATTTTTTTCTATTTTGTTCAAAATTGATTGACATTGCAACTTTTTTTTTTACATATTTTTAAAATTTTCTTTTAGGTTTTGTTATGTAATGTAAAAGTAACGAAACTTTGGGTAATATTTTTAGTTATGAGCAAGCTTAAACTGATATGCCAGCTGATTTTTACAACTTTTCTTTTTGAATAATTACAAAATCTGTTTGCACTGTTTTTTGCAGTAAAGTTACACACAAATGCGTATAAAAAAACTATTATTTACGAAATTAGAAATAAGCAGAAAATAAACCTTAGGTCAGATCAATTTTATTGTTTCAACTAGTAATATATACAAAATAATCAAACCCAATCAGAACCAGGGCGGATCCAGCATTTTTTTGTCTTTGAGATTTACAGCTAATTTCTTGACATGGAGCAAACTCCAAACATTTATGTGTTTACTTATGTCAAATAAGGATGCTTTGCAAAAAATGGCATGATTGGAGCCTGGAAACAAAAAAACAAAATATTTGCACCCCTACCCAAAACGTGAGAGCAACAAGTTGATGAAGTTTTCTTTTTAATATTTTTAACTAGACTTATTTTCATCAATAAATTTCATGGTAAAATATTATAGCGTTCAAATAAAGACCATATAAAGTTTAAACCCCCCTCAATTTGAGGGGGTTGCAAATTTTATAGGGTCATAATTTTTGAACGCTGAGAAATTATGCTATGAAACTTATAATTTCTCGATGAATATAAGTTTAGTTGAAAATAGCTCAAAAAATATATCATCAACTTGTTGCTTTCAAGTTTGGGGTAGAAGAGGGGCGAAAATTTGTGGCCTTTTTTTTTCCAGGCTCCAATAACCGCAATTTTTTGCAAAGCATCTTTATTTTACGCAAGTATAAACATATAAATGTTAGGAGTTAGTTCCATGTCTGGAAGGTAGATATCTCGACAAAAAGACAAAAATATGCTGGATCCTCCCCTGGTCAGAACACAACACATACATACATAAATACATTCGCACATGCATAAAAACATATGCAAATACAAATACATAAAAAAAACACAAATACATAAAATATATATATATATATATATATATATATATATATATATATATATATATATATATATATATATGAAAGTGTCCACTGACTAATTCTGACTTTTCGAAAGATCGTTACTATATATTCTATAAGCTCATTCCAATATTAGCTACTCCATTCAATACAAAATTACGTCTCTTGAGAAGTTTTTTCACAACTTTGTGCTAGTATTGGTTCTTATGACCACGACACAAGCCATTAATGAAGTTTAAATTGATAGCCTTTGATAAATAATATTTTTTTTTAAATCAGGTAAATAGCAACAACAAAAAATCAAGCAAATAACAAAAAAGCCGGTAAATAGCGAAAAAAGTCAAATGAAAAAATTAAATAAAAAAATCAGGTAAATAACGAGAAAAAAAAAACCCAGTATATACCAACAAAAAAACCCAGGTAAATAACAAAAAAAATCAGTTAAATAACAAATAAAACCAGTTAAATAACGAAAAAAAAATCAGTTAAATAACAAAAAACTCTGTTAAACAATAAAAAAAATTAAAAAAATCAGATAAATAGCAAAAAACCTATTAATTATCGAAAAAAACCATGTAAATAAAATTAAATAAAAATATAAGGTTAATTATAATAATAACAAAAAAATCTGTTAAACAAAGAAAAAATTTGTTAAACAAAGTAAAAAATAAAACATGCTAAATAATAAAAAAAAATTAAGTAGATTGCAAAAAAATCAGTATAAATAACGAAAGTTATCAGATAAATACTAAAAAAACCCCAGGTAAAAAATCAGACAAACAACCAGGTTAAAAACAGAAAAAAATCAGGTAAATAACAAAAAAATCTGCTGCAAAATAACGAAAGAAATCAAATAAAAAATCAGTTAAAAACAAAAAAATCAGATAAATAACAGAAAACCCAAAGTAAAAAATCAGACAAATAACCAGGTTAAAAACAGAAAAAAAATCAGGTAAATAACAAAAATATCCGCTGAAATAACAAAAGAAATCAAATAAAAAATCAGTTAAATAACAAAAAAATCAGATAAATACCAGAAAACCCAAAGTAAAAAATCAGACAAATAACCAGGTTAAAAACAGAAAAAAAATCAGGTAAATAACAAAAAAATCCGCTGAAACAACAAAAGAAATCAAATAAAAAATCAGTTAAATAACAAAAAAATCAGATAAATACCAGAAAACCCAAAGTAAAAAATCAGACAAATAACCAGGTTAAAAACAGAAAAAAAATCAGGTAAATAACAAAAATATCCGCTGAAACAACAAAAGAAATCAAATAAAAAATCAGTTAAATAACAAAAAAATCAGATAAATACCAGAAAACCCAAAGTAAAAAATCAGACAAATAACCAGGTTAAAAACAGAAAAAAAATCAGGTAAATAACAAAAATATCCGCTGAAATAACAAAAGAAATCAAATAAAAAATCAGTTAAATAACAAAAAAATCAGATAAATACCAGAAAACCCAAAGTAAAAAATCAGACAAATAACCAGGTTAAAAACAGAAAAAAAATCAGGTAAATAACAAAAAAATCCGCTGAAACAACAAAAGAAATCAAATAAAAAATCAGTTAAATAACAAAAAAATCAGATAAATACCAGAAAACACAAAGTAAAAAATCAGACAAATAACCAGGTTAAAAACAGAAAAAAAATCAGGTAAATAACAAAAATATCCGCTGAAACAACAAAAGAAATCAAATAAAAAATCAGTTAAATAACAAAAAAATCAGATAAATACCAGAAAACCCAAAGTAAAAAATCAGACAAATAACCAGGTTAAAAACAGAAAAAAAATCAGGTAAATAACAAAAAAATCCGCTGAAACAACAAAAGAAATCAAATAAAAAATCAGTTAAATAACAAAAAAATCAGATAAATACCAGAAAACCCAAAGTAAAAAATCAGACAAATAACCAGGTTAAAAACAGAAAAAAAATCAGGTAAATAACAAAAATATCCGCTGAAACAACAAAAGAAATCAAATAAAAAATCAGTTAAATAACAAAAAAATCAGATAAATACCAGAAAACCCAAAGTAAAAAATCAGACAAATAACCAGGTTAAAAACAGAAAAAAAATCAGGTAAATAACAAAAATATCCGCTGAAACAACAAAAGAAATCAAATAAAAAATCAGTTAAATAACAAAAAAATCAGATAAATACCAGAAAACCCAAAGTAAAAAATCAGACAAATAACCAGGTTAAAAACTGAAAAAAAATTAGGTAAATAACAAAAATATCCGCTGAAACAACAAAAGAAATCAAATAAAAAATCAGTTAAATAACAAAAAAATCAGATAAATACCAGAAAACCCAAAGTAAAAAATCAGACAAATAACCAGGTTAAAAACAGAAAAAAAATCAGGTAAATAACAAAAATATCCGCTGAAACAACAAAAGAAATCAAATAAAAAATCAGTTAAATAACAAAAAAATCAGATAAATACCAGAAAACCCAAAGTAAAAAATCAGACAAATAACCAGGTTAAAAACAGAAAAAAAATCGGGTAAATAACAAAAAAATCTGCTGCAAAATAACGAAAAAAATCAAATAAAAAATCAGTTAAATAACAAAAAAATCAGATAAATACCAGAAAACCCAAAGTTAAAAATCAGACAAATAACCAGGTTAAAAAAAAAAATCAGTTAATAATAAAAAAATCAACAAACGTAAAAAATGAAGCCATTAAAAAAAGTCAGGACAATAACAAAAAACAGGTAAACAACACCAACTTTAGGAAAATAACACCAAAATCAAGTAAATAACAAATAAATTTAGTAAATAGTTAAAACTTCGACAAATAAAATTTCCCACCAAAAAATCTGGGTAAGTTATAATTTATCTTTAAGATAAATTAGCCATACTTTAAAACTATAAGGTAAATAATTATAAATTTTCCAAAAAACAGGTCAACAAAAACAAACTTCAAATGGCTTAAAATAAAAATCATAGATCATAGATACAAAAATCAGCTATATGATCTAATAAAATGAAACAAATAAAAAAAATATTTAAATGTTAAAACATAACTAACAAAAATAACAAATAACAAATATTATGACTAGAAAAGTGTTTTAAGAACTTCTTGGAATGAAATCATTTTCATATTCATTGACAATTTCCATCATTTGTCTCCAACTAAAAAATTTATTATTATTTGTGAGTAAAAAAATACATGTAGAAATTAAGTTTTAATCAAAATGAGAAACTAAAATATAAATTTAAGATTACATGAGCATAAATTACAAGAGCAAAAAGTGGTAGGGAGGTTAAGAGTAACCCATAGACTTTAAACACTCCTTAGTGAAACTTGTGTTCATGTAATTTGTCTTTTAATCAATAGGATAATTTATGACCTTGAGCAACTAATTTTAAAAAAATTAAATTTTGACCTAGAAATAGTACATTCAAAAATCTAATATTATTTTTAGCCTGGGTCTCCTATACAAAAACATTAAGTAAATTATGCAAATAAATATTATAATTTAAAAGTTACTTTAATTAGGCGTTTTTTTCTTTCATAAAGAATCCGCGTTCTCAACTGCTGCCAACTATACTTTTCTAATAACAAAGAATTTTGTAAAACATTTACAATTCTTTCTTGAGTCAATGGGCCACCAGAAATAAGTTCACCACCATTTGAATGTAGAACTAATATGTGTTCTTTAGTGAACATTTTTTGCCTTTTTGGTGTAACATTGGTCTAAATGCATTAAAAAAAACATAAATTCAATTAATATATTGTATTAAACTGATAAATTCAATTAAAAACAAAATAAAATTGGGTATTTAACTTATAAATTGAGTGAAATCAGTTTAAAAGTTGGAAAAGTTACATATATAATAAATTATATATACAATAAATAATATTATTACTTTGAAAAATTACAAAATTTATACTTTTATTGCAGGTTCAAACATGCTTCTTAGTTTATCATACATCTTTTTTGGAGTGGCATTAATTCCAATTGATGGCAGTACATCCATTATCTCACTCATTGTTGGAGTTGCATGAAAAGTATTTTTCAAAATGTTTTCTTCTTGCAATGACCATTTTTTCCTATTGGTGGGAGTCATACTACCCTCTATTTCTATTTTTTTATCTAATGTATATGAATTTGAATTTTTTGAATCCATAAAATCATGTTGAAAATAAGCGCTTATAGACTTACTGGATTTCACAGCTGTATTACGATTTTTACGACAAGTGTAATTTGTTTCTGCTGTTAAAGACGAATGCCCCATACTACCAGCAATCTCATCTTTATTTCCGATATTTTGTTCCCGTATACCGGTAGCCACAGACTTACGCAGAAGTGTAGCACAAACATTTCGTTTTCCTGAACTTTTGTGGTAAATCCCAGCATTTTTCCACAGTGAACCAAGTCGTTCACTTATGGCACCAGATTTCATGCGATGACCAGACCACGATAAAAAAATATTTCTATATGTGGTACTTAGCTGTGAACGAACTTTATTTACAAAAACATCTAACCATTGAAACTTTTCTGGTTGGAGAACAACATACATATGACCATAGGTGCTAAATGTTTTATGATTAGCAACAGGAATAAGAAACATTCCGTCTGCATTCTTTTCAGACATCAAAAATTCATCTACTGTGATATTGGCACAGACACCAGAGCGATGAGCTGTGCCAAGTAAAATCACAAGTATCAAATGATCTCTCATGATAGTGTACTCTGTCAGAGTTACAGGTCTTTTATTAAGAATAAAATAATTAAAAAGCTTCAAAGCTTCCTTAGCAATGTTAGACTCAAAGTATGATGAAATCTGTGATGGTGTAATAATTGATTGGTAGTCCCTTTCTTGACGATGAAAATGTTGCTTTTTGTTTTCGCGATTATATGTTTTTATCCATGTATTTAACTTTAATTTTATATCATATAAATCTGCTTTACTACATTGAGAAATTTTTAAAGATTCTTTTTCTGATAGTAAAAAATTAGAAAAATCTAGCAAAGAAAACAAATATTTTTTTATTGAGCCAGGTTTCAAAAGTTTGGATTCAAGTTTTGGAATATAGATGTCCCGTATAGTTTCAATAGTGAAAAGGTTAGAAGCATTGTTAAAATGTGCAGTGCTAACTAACTGGAAATACCTCTGGACATCTCTTACTGTTCTGCAAGCAGATTCAGATACTCGTTTGTTATCAGGTCCGACTAAAAAGTTTTTAAAATTGTTTAACAATATTTCAATATTAGCATCAAGTTGCAATATGAAATTGTCTTCAGGTATATATAATTCATCACTGTCATCATCAGAACCTGAAGTGCTTAAATCTGACTCTGAAGCTATAGTAGAAGGAATATTAGCAATATAAGGTGTAGATGAAAGATTTAAACTTACTTCACTGCTAGAAATAATATCAGTGAGAAGAGATTTTTTTTCCAAAACTATACTTTTATTTTCATTAGGCAAGGAATTTATATCACTAATGATATGACCAAAATTTATATTACTGTCTGCATGATGCAATAAGGGCATACTAATATCATTGCTAGAACAAGTAGATGCACTTTTGCTTTCAGTTAAAGAATTTTTTTTAAACAACTGTTTTGGAGAGGAAATGACATTTGGTGGCATATTATTAATATTAATTTTGCTTGCACTGTTCAATAACTTTTTGTAAAATGGATCACTAGATTTAAAATTGTGAACCCTTTTAAGATGGTTATCCATTCTTTTAACTGCAGCCATGCAATTTTGGTAAGGACACTGAAAAAGGATTTGTATATCAGAAGATCTTTTACGATGATTGAAGTAGGTAAGAGCTTTCTGTGCACTTTCTTTACTCCAAAAGTGGTTTAAGCGTTTGCTTTGTAAATGTCTTGACAAATTGACAACTTCTTTAAAACAACCATCAACAGGACATCTATATGTTTTATGTTTAAAGAGGCTGAAATAACAAAAATATTAAACTATTATTTGGTAGAGGTTAAATTTTAAAAACTTAATTGATTCCTATAATATAATTAATATTTACTTATATAAATATTTTAATTTACAAAACTTTTTGAAATAAAATCTTTATTTCTTATGACTCTTCCTGTAAAAAGTCTCAAAATCTTTAGTCAAAAATATTTCTGCACATTTTCAAGTAATTCTATAATAAAGGTCACAATTCAGACTTTTCTATATGATACAAGCACAATTTAAAGGTTTCTTTCAAAATAACTCTTTTTTTTGTTTTTTATCGGAAATTTCTTAAACACCACTAGTAAAGGTACCAAAACACTGGAATATAATATAAGTCAAAACAAAATAATAAAAGTTTCTCATTAAAGGAAGTTATGGATTATTTAAATAAAAAGATTAGCTAATTTTATCATATTAAATCAATACATATGTGCTGCTTTTAAAAATTATTTTAAAAGTGAGTTAAAATTTTTGAGTAAATTTTAAAGCCTGTTAATCAATTGGTTTGTTTTATAAACAATGTTTTGTTCTGTCACTTATATCATGCAACATAGTTAGATCAATTGTAGATTATTAAAAAAAAAGTATAATTAACAAAATTAAAACTAATTACCTCCTCAAAAGTTCTAAAAACCGTCTAAAAAAGTGAATGTTTAAATTTTATAAAAAAATAAAATTACTTTTCAAGCGGAGTTTCTTTTTTTTTACTTTCTAGCTTTTCCACTTTATTAGTCATCACCACTATCTTACCAGTCTGCTCAAAATAAATCAAATTATTGAAAATTTTACAATTTATTTCAGTTATATGAAAACAAAGATAAATAAAGCATAGGAAACTTTAAAAACAATTAGGCAACTATAATTTTTTTAAGCATACAAACTTTGAAGGAACCCCAACATTAATAATCTTACAAACTTAATCCAAAGGAAATAACAAGAAATAACTCATTAAAAAAATATCACCAGCAACAAAAAATAAAAATGCCAAGTTCTGATTCTGAGGTGATACAAATCATTAAATTATAAAATTAGTTAACCAATCCCTTTGTTGTTCCAAAATCTAATTCATTAAATTATATATTCGCATTAGTTAAAAAATTACCTCATATAATTCATCTTCAGAGGATCTAAAAAATTTGTTTCTTTTATTATTATGCTGTTCAACAACACATTACAAGGACACTATCTCAAAAATTAACATTCATACATTTCACAGAGAGTTCCAGGTGAATAAATCTTCTGTTCATTATTTAAATATGCTTCACAAGTCTGCACATAAATTTTGCCATTACAATTAATAATTTTATAAAGTAAAATTTAATATAATTATTCCAAAATAAAATATTTTATACTAAAAAAAAAAAAAAAAAAAAAAAAAAACAACGCATATTTAATACTTTTGTTGTTTCCTTCATGCACATAGAATTACTATTGCCCTGATAAAAATGATTCATAAAGCTAAAAAATAAATAAATAAATATATATATATATATATATATATATATATATATATATATATATATATATATATATATATATATATATATATATATATATATATGTATATATATACAAGATTTTTACAGATGATAATTTATTGAGACATAAAAATCTATGTTTGTAAAAAAGATTAATAGAAAACAATAACAACTTGTTAAACTCAAGCCTGTAATCTTCACCCAAAATTTCCACAATCCTAAATTGTAAAAAAAATATTAACAAACTTAAACTATAAATAAATAAATAAAATATTTATAATTAATTAGGTTTACTTTGAATCATGAGAGCGTTTTTCCAGATCTATGGGAAGGTTTCTATTTTGTTCAGTAGACACAGTATAGTTTATTTTTTCAATGCCTTCGTTTAGTAAAAACTAATTTAAAAAAAGTGATATATATATATATATATATATATATATATATATATATATATATATATACATATACTATAAATATATATATACATACATATACAGTGGTGTGAAAAATATTAGAATCCTTAAAAAATTTTAAGTCTAATTAAAAAAAAAAAAATTTTGTTATATTACTAGTTACATTTGTACAACGAAACATAAAATATTAACTATTTTATTAAAAGTTTTTTAAATTTAGGGCAAGTTTGCATAATTTTAATTATTTTTAAAAATACACATAAATAATAATTTGGTGGCTATTTTTATATATTTTATCTTTACTAGTAAGTTTTAAATGATGGCAGATAAGTACCATTAAGACACTTTAAACAGATGACAAATATTCTATGATACATAGTACAAGTACAACTTCAAGACCAATGCCACTGCCTTAATTAAAGCAAAAGTTAGAGCCAAAGCCTTAATAAAATTTTACTTCAATTTTATTTTAAGACTGTTAAAATAGTAGTTTACAGTTAGTAAGTTTACACTATCCAAAAAACTTTATGTAGCTGAAACTTACCCTAAAATTCTCAGATTTTAGATTAAAAGTTGATCACAATAGCATCTGTCATATTATTTTGATTGGCTTAGTGCAAGAAAAACAAAGATAATATCAATACTTCTAACAGTTGTGTAAAGTCCTATCTAATCAATCAGGTTTATTTTTGTGACCAAGCAAGTAGCCACTGCCAAATAAAAACACAAATGTCTTTAGTAGGATATTATATGGCCTGCCATTAGTAGAACACAGTATAGACAAACAGAATTTGTTATGGCTTAACATTCCTTAAAATTTTTTATGGCCTAACATTCCTTAAAATTCCAGTTGGGAGCAAACCAAGTTGAATCACATTATTTTATCGCATTCATTCTTCTGTGCAACAACAATTTTACTCAATTTTACTTATTTTTTCTTATATGCAACCTAGACCTTTGAAAAATAGAGTTCCTAATTTAAACTGTTTGCTACATTAGTTATCCAGAACATTTATCATATGATCTACTTAACAATAACCCTGATAAAAAATTTTCAATCTTCTGTGGCCTAGAAGTTCATCAGATTTGAATTCAATCTAAAGTTTAAAAATAGTTAATATTCAGAGAGCTTCACGGCATTAACAAACTTGCAAAATCTCATTGATTTTGCTTTAATTAATATTTGGAAAATAAAAATGTTTATGACCCTAAAATTTAAAAAATGTGTCTAAAATTTAAAAAACAACAACACTAAAACATGTTGAAAAATTTGTTAAACTAAATTGTGTATTAATGAAGTGTTTAATTTAAAAATTATAAAGAATTTACAAATTATTTTTCACTAAGTCATTTTTTTATGGTTTTTACGTTGTTGATTCTAATATTTTTGACAACACTGTGTATATGTATTATTACAAACACAAATTATAAAAATTACCTCATCAATTCTATCTTTAGAGGCTCTAAAGAATATCACTATTATTAATTAGAAAATCAGAAAATTAATAAACTATTTCAAAAAAATTTATTATATCAAATTTACCTTTCAAGAAGAGTGTCAGGTAAAGAAATATTAGCATCATACTTTAATTCTTTTTTGCAAGACTGGACAAAAAAATTGAAGATATATTTAATTAATTAATTTTACCAAGCAATATAATTTCATTGAATAAAATATTTGATAGAAAAATACAGCAATTATAACATACCAATACTTTTGTTGTTTCCTCCCTTTTCATAGTGTTTTCATTGGGATGCATTTGATTCATATAAGTAAAAAATTGATCTTTTATTAGAAAAAGTGTATTGAAAAGAAAAGTATTAAAAAAGATAGGAAGCTGTTTTAATAACTTTACACAAAAGTTCTACATTTTTATAATATAAATTTTAAAACTTAAGTTAAAAAAGAAATTTACAATAAAAAAAAAAACTTTAAAAAATTAATTGTTAATTTCGGTTTACTTGGACCCATGAGGACTTTCTTCTAAACCTATATGATGGTTTCCATTGTTCTCATTAGACACCATAAAAGTAGTTTTTTCTATTCCAATGGTTGGCAAACACTTATTTTAAAATGAATTATATATA
Source organism: Hydra vulgaris (assembly GCF_038396675.1). Taxonomy (NCBI): domain Eukaryota; kingdom Metazoa; phylum Cnidaria; class Hydrozoa; order Anthoathecata; family Hydridae; genus Hydra; species Hydra vulgaris. Next base: position 60,756,504 of record NC_088922.1, on the reverse strand, counting down.
TATATATATATATATATATATATATATATATATATATATATATATATATATATATATATATATATATATATATATATATATATATATATATATATATATAAACACACATACAAACATATAAATATAAAAACTCAAATTAATTACCTCCTCAACACTGATTTTAAAAGATCTAAAAATTATTTAGCTTGTTAATAGAATAATTTTCAGTAAAAAGGTTACAAGCTAAAGAACTTAATAAAATTACTCTTGAATCACATTATCGGAGTTCGCTTTTTTTTGCTTCATTGTCTTGATCTCTTTTATATCAATCATTAGGTTTTTCTTTTCACTCTGCACATAAAATCAGTGTGGCATTTTAGTTTATATTTATTGCATCCTTTTAAACAAAAATAAAATTATCAAAACTACCTCATCAATTTTTTCTTCAGTGGGTCTAAAGAATGTCACTTTCATAATTAGTTAGTGACAGAAAACAATTGAAGAACAACTATTTTAAAAATAACTAATTTTTAAATTTTACCTTACAAGAAGAATGTCAGATAAAGAAACCATTGGTTCGTACTCTAATTCTAGTTTGCAAGACTAGACATAAATATATGAGATATTGACTAATTTGATTATTTAACATTGATTAATTAATTATCCCAAGCAATATAATTTAAATGAATAAAACATTGTAAACAAAAATACAACTGATGTAATACCAATACTTCTTCTGATTCCTTGAATAACACAGCCGGGGACTGACGCAATTGATTCATTAAACTATAAAATTGATCAATAAGTAGAAAAAGCAAATCAATGGTAAAGGAGAATTAACAAAAATAGCTTAATTCAAAAAATAAAATATTTTTTAACTCAAGTCTGACATATTCACCCAAAATTTCGATATCTGTCAATATTAAGTTCAAGCTTTGTTAAAAACAAAAAGTAATAAACTATAACAAAAAATTAGAAAATAAGTGAGACTAAATTTGGTTACTTTGTTGCAAGAGAACTTTCTTTCAAACCTACATCCTGAAAGAAAGAAATATTTTATAAAAATAAGTTTATGTTTTTATAAAATTTTTATAAATAAAACCCAAAAATTTCTGAATAATTATTTTTAAAGAAAGCTGAAAAATTTTAACTAACTGAAATATATATACACACATATATGTGTGTATATATATTTATATATACACACATATTTTGTATGTGTATATATACACACACACACACAAAATTTATTTTTCTTTATTTTTTTCTTAATTTAGCTTTAAGCTAATGGCTTTCTTAATTTCTATGAAATATTTAATATATTTTTTATAAGACTGAAAAAAGCTAGAAAAAAAAACATTGCAAAAATATATATTTAAATTAGTATTCACATAAAACTTTTTGGAAATCTGGAAAAATTGAAAGTTTAAAAAAACCCAGATTTTTGGATAAATCTAGAAAATTTTTTGCAACTCTTTTCTTTTCAAAAAAAAAACAGTTTTTATTGATATCTAGGCATTTGAGGGAAAAAATATAAAGTAAATGCTAAATATGATTTATTTAAATTTTATTCATAATAGTTTTCAAATAAATTTTAAATTATTTGAAAAAGCTGACAATAAAAATACCTCTAATTGATTAGAACTTGAACACAACAAAACCTTTAAAGCAATTTTATTTTAAAATGTTTAAAAAAAATAATATATAAGTATAGAAAATTTATCTATAATAAATGCACAAATACACAAACCTCTGACACCTTTGTCAAATGTTGTTTAAGAGGCTGAAAGTGAAATGAAACAAAAATTAATAAATAAATTTTATTAACTTTTACGCTCTTAAAAGAATTATTTACTAAATAAAAAAACAACTAGGTTGTTAAAATACAAAAAGTATATAGAGTAAACCTTTCCAAGTAATGAATTTCTCAAGTCATTAACTGTTAATGGTTTTAAATAGTCTCTCTAGATAAGATAAATTTTTGATTAGGATGTAGAAAATCTTAAGCAACAAAATTAATAATCTTAAACTAAATCTATTTATGAAAACAAACAAAAAATGCATAAACTACAAAAAATTTACAGAATCTCTCCATTTTTGATTGATTTTGTCTCCATAATCATATCGCAGCTCAGTATTCAAAGGAATGAAACATTTGGAAAAAAACATAAGGCGATACTTTCCTTCCACCAAACAACATTTTGGCCTACAGTTTGAAAACTTTTCAGCTGAATCGTTAATAAAACGTCCAAAAGACAATGAAAAAGTGGCATCAATGCTAAATTTCATTATAAAATTATAATATCAAAAATCATTTGAATTTTAGACATAGAAACACCGAATGTTGATAAGATTCTCACCCAATAACAATAATATTAATAATAAAACATAATAATAAAAGTTTACGAAAGTTATTTTTCAACAGCCTATTAAACATAATGTAACTTAATAAAATTCAGCTTCTTGAACTTGAGTTTTCTTCAATAAATAAAATTATTTTTTCAAATTATTAAAAGCAATAGTTTAATTATTTATCACATAAAACTTAATTAAGTTTAACACAAATATTAAGGAGATTATTATAAGGAACCTTTCAATATTTATCATCAATTATCATTATAAAAAATTATATTGTCGAAAAAATTACATACCTCACTCTTTCAGAGCCAAAATCTACATCATAAATAAAACAACCTTTTTTTTCCATAAAATACTTTTTGTGACGCAGTTTTGCTTCCACACGAGATATAACTTCACCTTTATATTCTAATAAAACTTCGTTAGCTTCAAAATCTCTTTTGGTAAAAATCCCATAACCTAATATATTACATCTCAAAATATATGTAAAGTATTTGAAAAGAAAACTAATATGTCCTTTAACATTAAAGGACATGCTATAACATGTTATAAGAACATGTTATAACACGTTAAAGGACATGTTATAACACATTTTAAAATATTTTTAGATAACACTAGGATTATTTTTATCTGTTCACTTAAGATATTTACAAGTTATGATAAATAAACATAAATGTAAAATAAAATATAAAATACTAAATATTATGCTTGTTATAAAATAATTAACATATTATAAAAAATGAAACAAACCAATTTTATTATCAATGAACAACTTTTTAAAATGCTGTGATTCATCTCTTTCACAAGCATATACTAACTTTTGTTTGGCTGAAACTTCAGATCCTCTCTAAATATTATACAGATATCAATATCTATTTCAACTAATCTTAAATGAATGTGTATATTCTGTAACTGTATATATAATATAAAAAACTTTTTTTGGTTTATATTATATATATATATATATATATATATATATATATATATATATATATATATATATATATATATATATATATTTAAGGAACTTTACCTTTTCATATGATTTCACAATTTTGTCCATGATATAAACTGTTTAATTTAAAAACTTTTTCTTACTAAACTTCAACTGCTAAATATAAGCAAAAAATAATATTTATAATGTGTTTATGATATTATTAGAAACACATTATAAATATTATTTTTTATTTATTATTATTATTGCTTAACATTAATAAGCAATACTAACAATAAACATTAATAATGTTGTAGAATGGAAACAGTTAGATTTTCTCCAGATTTATTATTGAAGATTGTTTGGGTTATTTAAATTAAAGGCAGTTGCATGAAAAAAAAATTATTTATAATAGGGACAATCGAACAAAAATATATATAATATAGCAATAAACATCATAAAACAGTCAAAATATTATTAAAAATTAACGCAAAACTTTTAAGAATATCTTGATCCAAATTCATCTGAATCTATAACAATTAAATAAATATACAAACACATGTATCTTGCTGAAATTCCAAGAAAATAACTTTTATTTTAAGCGATTAAACTTATTCAAATAAATAAAAAAATAAAAAACGTGTAACAAATAAAAAAAAGGTTTTTGATTTTCTTTTAAGAATTCTTCAAAATAATTAAATAATAATTACCTTTAGCCGGTAGCGAAAACGGTAAATATTAGGTAGAGAAAGCACTAAATTGTAGTAAAAGCACAAAGCGGTAGAAATAGCACAAACGTTAAATGTAGTGAAAGCACAAAACGGTAGAAAAAAAACATTGCGTAGAAAAAGCACAAAAAAAAAGCGTAGAGAAAGCACAAATCTGTAGCGAAAGCACATATCGCGTAGAAAAAGCACAAACTACGCGTAGAGAAAGCACAATTGAGATTATTGTTATTATTATTGTTATTATTTTTGTTATTATTATTGTTATTATTATTATTATTATTATTATTATTATTATTATTATTATTATTATTTTAGTATGCACCAAACAAATAGAAATTGGATTTCTATTGGACGCTTCAACAAGTGTCACATCAGCTAATTGGAAAATAATAATAAATTTTATCCAAGATTTTTCTAAGCAGTTTAAAATGGGTCCAACCGGAGTGCGATTTGCAGTTATTGATTTTTCTGATGATGCCATACTTCAAATTAGTGTTTCAGATCCCAGATTTTGGGATCATGAAACTTTTGGTGAAAAAGTCTCCAGCATTGAATACTCACAAGGTAAGGTTTAAAGCTTAACTTTTTTATAAATGTATAAAATACTGTTTACCTAAGTTCTACAGTTACTTTGTCAAGGCTCAATAAAAGTCTTTGTTTTGGCTTTGTAATGGCTCAATGAAAAGCTTTTAATTTTGTACATTTATGCATACATCATAATTTAAAAAAATTCTACCAATAATGTTTATTGAAATCATAAAGGCTGGTCTTGATCTTTGATTGATTCTATGCTAGATTCATACTACATAAAATTTTTCAAAAACAATCAGTAGTTTCTAAATGATAAATATTCTAGACTCTTGTTTTATCACTTTATTTTATTGCATCTAGTAATTAAACAATTTCTAACAAAATAATGTTGAAACCTTTGCTGAAGCCCGGAGCCTATAATATTTTATACAGCTCTGAAGAAGTTTCTTCAATTTTTTTAGACAAGATTTGGATTTAGGTTACTGATGACACTGGTTTATTGCACTTTTATTATTTGTTTTTCATTTTACTTACTGTATAAGTATAATATATGTATCATTTAAGTATCATTTAAGTCATTTCATGTTTTCTAATGTAATGAACACATAAAAGTTAAACCTAGTTCCAGTCTTCAACTACCAGATTAAAATTACAGTACTCATTCATAACATATTTTTTAAAGAGATGAGTTATGTAATTAAGGTCAAGTTTAGTTAAATTTTGGTATGCAAAGTTTTAGATCTTCAAACTTAGTATAAATAAATTACTTTTCTTATTTTTAGGAATTTTTAACTTTTTTAGATAAGTGCAATATCTATTACATTATATTGGTATATAGATGTACAATTATTTTTAATGATTTAATACTGACACATGAGTTTAGTTTTTGTAAATTAATAAACTATTATTGTAAAAAAAGTATAAAATATTCTTTTGAAAATGAGTCTAGAAATAGAGTTTACAAAGACTTTTGTTAAAATTAAATACTGAATATTATACTGAAACTGAAAAGAAGTTTTTATGCAAGTGCAAAGTAATTGATTCTACTACAAAAGATAAAAAAAAAAAACTGTTATGTTGAACTGAGTTCATTATCTACATTCAGTTTAGGGTACCATAAAAATTGCATCCATTCTGATGTGTATAAAGTTATAGAACAAAAGGAAATGGAAAGTAAGAATTCTGGTGTTGCAACCTCCTCAGGTAGTAAAATCAAGTAGGCCTTATAATGAATTTAATAATAAATTTTTTTTTTACTTGTAAAGAGGTTAAAGTATCTATGGTTGTTGATAAATTTAAAGGACCTATTATTGAAATAGTTGTAATGAATTTTTTTGCGAGCAAAACATCGTAACTTAGATGAACAAAGTGAACCTGTTCATGAGTCCATTAAAAAAATTTTAAAGATTTTTATAAAGAATTTAAAGGAAACAAAAAAAAATTTGTTTTAGTAAAATAATAAATGTTCTTGTAAGCTTTAAGTAAAGGAAGCAATACTAAAATATTCCAAGATGATCAAAGATAATGTACAAGATGATCCAAGATGATACCCAATTAGTAATTGCTCTACCACTAACACAACTAAGTGTTGAGAGGCTCTAAATTTTATTAAATTAGATTTGAGAACTTTAATAAATAAAGGTTTTATTGATTCAATTTTGCTTTTTCAAAAAAACTGTTTATTAGAAAATACTGCTTTTCATGAAGTGTTCATAAACAAGGTGGGTCTTATAAGATATTAATTTTTATTAAGAAAAAAATTGTTTGTACCTTGTATTAAAAAGAAATTAACTTTAATTTAGAGTTATAATTAATTTAATTTACTGTAATGCAGGTTTATATTTATAATTAATTAATTACATAATCTTACAATAATAATACTTAGTTAATTAATTACTTATCAAAGTTGAAATGTATTTTAAAAGCTTTACAGTTGTCATTAAAATATATATATATATAGGCCTAGTTAAATTCCATTCATTGTTTTTAATTTATTAGGGTTTGTACAACTTTTGTTATATAGAGCTTATGCCTGCATAGTTTAGGAAATGATTAAATTTGTTAGAAAAATATGGGCAAAGGCCTTCGCTACATATGCTATATATTATATGTTAATTAAAAATACTTTTATAATTATTTAATTACATTTATGAGTTGGCTACTTATCTAGTTAGTTATTTATATCTATATCCAAAACATCGCAGCATAAAACAAGACTAAGTAAAGATTATTAAATAAGTTTTATTTACCAAGAAAATAAATTTTTATACTCATAGCCAATAAAAAAGTTTTATGATTAAAAAGGTCTATTGTTTACTTAAAAATTTTTAAAATATTTTCGCCACTTTTTACTAGTGTGTCTTTTTTAGCAGGTATGCCTATGCATCAGCTCAAAATATTATTAAATTTATTTTTAGTTAGCTTAAAATTTATAAAGCAACATTTAAGAACTGAAAAGTACATGCATTGACTAACAAATAGGGTTTGTGTTGGAGCAAGGTTAAGGTTAGGGTTAGGGTTAGGTTTAAACATGGTTATATTTCAGTAAAACTCATTTTTGTAAATAGATTTAAAAAAAAAAAAAAAAAAGAAATTTAATATGTAATAATTAAATAAAAATAATAAAAATAGTATAAAAAATATATTATTTTAGCAAATATTAAATTTAATTATTTATAAATAAAAATGGACGAAAATTAAAAAAAAAATCAAAAAAAGAGTAACGTTGTTTAACGTCATAAACAACAAAAGTTGTTTATGGGTTAAATTGTTACAGTAAAATGATTTACTAGGAATTTACTACGCATTTACTAGGAATATATGTATATATATATATATATATATATATATATATATATATATATATATATATATATATATATATATATATATATATATATATATATATATACACACACACACATATATATACAAACATAAATATATATTTTTTTATTCTGATTCATTCCCAACAAGGATGCAAGCAACCACTACTATGTTTAGAGTTACTATAAAAAAAGAATATTGTTATAGGGCAAAGAAACAGTTGAAAAAACTTAAAAAGTTGAAGGTTGTATGAGTCAGGAAAACATGAAGATGTGAGAGTGTTCCGAAGGGTTGACGTACGAGGAAAAAATCTAGATGAATAAAAGTTTTTAGAGCATGTAGGGATCGATATAGTAAATGAATGAGACTTCAGCCTCATTCATTTACTAGATGTAGTAACTGAATGAGGCTGAATGACGAGTCAAGCAAGAGTGAGTTTTAATTGATGGAACTAGAGATGATAGCTCCTTTGAGCAGCGACCATAATAGTATTTGTAGAAAAGAGAAAGAGATGCAACTTTACGGTGATGGGAAAGAAGCTCAAGCTTAGTAGGTAGAGTGGATCCAACTATTTTTATAATATATATTATGGGTGCACCAATGCATCAGCATCAGCCTGCCGATGCATCAACCATTTAGCCGATGCATCGGCATCGATCTTGGTAACCATCGGCTGATGCCGATTGTTTTTAAAAAACTTTTTTTTATATTCATGTTTCTATATTGTATGTAAAAATATAATTATTCCATAAACGAAAATGCATGAGTAAGCCTAAGTTATTATATAGATGTATCTGCAATCACTAAACCTTCAAATATTTTTTTAACCATTTTTTATTATGTGCTATCTGTATTTAGTGACTTTTTATAATTTAGGAAAGCAATTATATGAATTATAGATCTAAACTATACAAAGAGATAAGTTTAAAATCAATAAATATAATGTAAAATGTAAATAAAAATTTTCTGCCAGATGTTCCTCTTCTTGATATTTTTATTTTTCAAAATTAACAGATTGCTTTAAACATTTATTTCATCTATATCAAAATAGTCTATTAGACTCATATAATAGTCTATTAGCCAAAATTCAGACAATGGCACATTATAATGTATTTGCAAAAGTAGTGAACAATTATTTAAAATGGCAGTCTTTCGTAATAATCTTTTTGACTTAGCCCATGCTAATACTCTTAAAATTACAATTGATTACAATTGAAGAAATCATTCATTCTTATCTTCTCAGAGAGAGAAGGGTAGATGGAGCTTTATGGTGGGAGAAAACAAACATTTGGTAATACAAGAAGCACACAAACAAAAGAAGAAATTAAGTTAGACCTTATGTGAAAAAACAGAAAGAAAGCAAAATGTTATCTGTGACTGTAGAACTAACACTAGTAGCAGCAGTGAAGTAGAAAAAGAATTTGCTGATTCAGTCAAAGTTAAAGTGGTACAAATAGAACGCTGCAGGGCAAACAAAAGAAAATTATAATTACTTAATATGTAGCTGCTGTACTTGATCGAGTTTAAGTGAGTGATCAAAAAGCAGTCTATATCCTATTAGCATCAGTATTTAGTCTCAGGTATAATGTAGAAGAGATTTCTATAAATCATAGCAGTATAAGACAACAACAAACAGTCATAAGTAAAAAATGACTGTTGTTGTCTTATTTCTGGGACAAGAAAATTTTACCAGAGTTGAGAGGAACTGATAAAGTTGACAGATTACCTGTAGTTATTTTAGTGGCAACTGTTACTCAACTCCTTGGCATCCCAAAACTTCCATCAGGAACAGGTGAAGAGATGGCCAAGGCTGTGCTGGATTGTTTTGAACACAGGTGCATTAAAGATTATGTACAAGTGATGTCGTTTGATGCCACCAGAGCAGCAACACCAGTGTATGTTTGTACGTATGTTTGGGTGTACATCTGGGTGTACGTTTGGGTGTACATTTGGGTGCCTATACTTTAATTGATTTAAAACTTGGTAGCAATTTTCTAAACTTTGCTTGTCATTTTATTATGGAAATTGTTGCAGAAAAAGTTTTTGGTGTTTGTGAAATGCCATCCCCTTGTCCAAACTGTTCAAACCAAACTGAAAGTATGTTAGAGGTTCAAGCAAAACTGAAAGTATGTTAATCAAATCCATTTTGAAGACATGGATGATGCTGTCAAGGTTACTGATTGTGATGAAATCATTTCCTTTTGTCAGTGTCAACCCTTCATGAATTAGCCTAGAGATGGCTATTGGGATTTGTTGGAACTTGCAATAATTTATCTTGGCGACACTCCTTCTCACAGTATTCATTAATTTTCAGGCTGGAGCACTCTGTCATACAAGGTGGATAGCTTGTGTATTATATGCGATCAAGATAAGTCTATTTCAAAATTAATGAGAACAGAATGGTATCAAGCAATATTCAGCATTTGCGATCATTGTTATTGATTGTTTGCTGTCATATTATTATCCTTTGGCTATTGCAGCACCAGCTAATGATCTGGAGTTTCTCCATTGTGTAGCAAGTAACATAGACAAGGCAACCTCTAAGGCAGCTGAAACAGCAATTTCCACACACTAGTAATATATCAGTTAATTGATGGTATCACTTGGATTCTTTGATCCAGATACATGTTTATCCAAAAAGTGAAACATGATTAAGGCTCTAGATGTTGCAGGATCAGAACTTCCCCCAAAACGGATAATGTTAGATTTCACGAAAGTTAAAGAGAAGTCTTTAGCTAGCTTTGTCACTTCATCATCTCATTGCTTCTTTGAATGATTTTGCAGAGCGAGCAGTTGCACTTGTGCAATAGCATTCTCACAAAGTATAAAAACCAAAAGCAATTTTTCTACAGGTAGTAGAAGAACATCATGCGAAAATTTTCAAATACTTTGAAAAAGACATTCGCCGGAAACTGTAAACAATACATGCTGTCAAACAAAATTTTGTTGAATTTGATATTATATTAATTAATCTTAGTTCTGGTTTCTGTTTTAAAATCTAAGTCTTATGCTTTTTTTGTTATCATTAAAGTAAAGTTAAAATAATATTTGCCGTTTACTATTCTTTTTTGCAAAGTAAATTAACTCTTTACTTCACCAAATCACACCAAAAATAAAATTAAAAATTTTATGTTTTATTTTTTACCTCTATGGTATTCTACTTTATGTCCAAAAAAATCCATTTCATGATTTATTTTAAAGATATGGACATGTTGTTCTATAATAACATTGCAAAAAAAAAGTATACAAACTACACAAATTTTTACAAGTAATTTTTGGAATAAAATCATGCTAAAAACAAATAGACATTAATACAAATATTAAAATATATATATATAAGTTTCCATTTAAATATTTAAAACTCAAGTTGTAGAAATTATAAGAACAATTATGAGACCAACACAACCAAGCAAAAGTGGACTTTGCATTTTTCACAAAAAATACAACTATATCAATGTTTGCACCTTTGCTGTTATCAGAAAAGTTAGGGAAGTGATCAATATTGTCTTAACAGATTTCTTTAGCCGGGGCATTTACTGGGCAGAGTTTTCTTTTTACAGCAGGTGTATCACTTTTTGGTCTGCCTTGAGGAACCTTTTTTTCTTCTAATAAAGAAACTGCAATGTGTGTTTGGAATTCTAATACCTGAATAATTTTTCCTGATATATTCATTTTATTTACAATGTCTTTTATACAAAATCCAACCATTCACTTTTGCTATATTGATACAATAACAAATTGTATTCATATACCATTTTTTGTACCTAACAAAAAATTTCTATACAATCCCATTAACATGTCACATAAGTCAACTCCGCCCATATGTTTATTATATTGATGTACCATTTCTGGACAAGACATTTTCACAATAACTTTATCTTTGCTGGACCAGCGGTTAATTTATTCTCCTAATGATGGACCATTAAATGTAGATACTAGCTGTACTACTCCATTATCCATCCAATGTATAACTGTTATGTCAGAATTTAAATCAACTCGGTAATCTAATGAGCCACATCCAATTTTTTCTAGTTCATTTTTTTGGACATTACTTTTTCAGCAACATGCAAACGGTTATTAGGAATGGTTCCTACAGCCCATATTCCAAAATCCTTTAGGGTGTTCAACAATTTTATCCTGGTAAAAAGATTATCCATGAAGGTTTTATGCCCTATGTTTTTTTCTTAAGCACTGCTGATCCAACTTTACCATATTCTTTAGAAATATTGGTATTTTCTTTCTTGCCAAGATGGATAGTAAAATTGTAAAGTATTCCACTGTCTCCACATCGTGCCCAGACTTTTATGCCCCATTTGTGCAGTTTCTTTGGAAGATGTTGTCTGATTGGACACCTTGATATTGTGGGAATTATTTGTTCATTTTAAGACTGACATTCTTCTTGTTCAAATAACCTGCACATATCAAGAACAGATTGCACAATTGGTCTAACTTTGTACAAATGATCATATTCTGTTGTCCTTTTTTTAAGCATATGTGTATCATCATTTGCATGTACTCTTTTAATACTTCAAATTGTTTTAAATCGATATAATGTGCAATTGATGCACATTTAATGTATTGAGACCAATATATACTATATTGCAGATATTTTAGAAATCCAATTGTAATTAGTATACCAATAAACTGTTCAGTTTTGTCACAATTGGTATTCACAGGTTTTCCTATCATTTATATAGAATATAAGTTTGTCTGGTTCAATTCATTGAAGTATTGTCTTGGCGTCCATTCCAAATGTGGAATCTTTTTGAATTCTTCACCTTTGAAACTAGAATCAACATTGTGAGGTAATCACTTGCGCCATCTCTAATCATTTTTTTTTGCCTTTTACTACTTTTATTTTGGCTATGACATTTTTTTATATTATTTCTTGGTTTTCTTTAGACTTATTTATTACACAATGATTACTCTGGTTATCAAAAGCTTTCATTTCACTTGGTGATTTATTTTTAGATTCACTTGTTGATTGATTTTCTGATTCAGTTGTTATTTCATTTTCTGATTCAATTAAAAAATCAACTTGATTGTTTGATTCGTAATGTACTGGTTTTTCTGGTTTAAATATGTCAGTGTTTCTGTCATAACTTTCTGATTCACTTTCAAATAGTTCACTTAGTTCTGTGTCAGGAAGATAAATAAAATTAACAATTCCTTGTTCACCATTGTCAGTTTTGAATCTTTTTTTATTATAAAAATTATTGACCCTTATGGTTTTCATCATTGGTTTTTGTGGTATTTAGCGTTTTAAGCAATAAAAATTAAAAATTCTTTAAAACCTTATCTGCCCAATGTTGCTGCACAACAACATAGTAATATTTTTTACCTATGTAAATTGTAATTAAAAAAAAATTATGTTTGTATGTAAAATAATAATAACTAATTTACAATATTTTATTTTTATAGACAAAAATATATATGAAAATACAGATATAAAATTTTAGAATTATACAAACGGCTTCACTAGATATAAAATTTTAGAATTATACAAACGGCTACACTTTTTTAACTTGAATTATAAATTACATGCAAAGCATTGTCCTATCCGACAGGAAAACGATTTAAATTGAAGGACTTATTTGTGATTATTATTTCTAAAAAGTCTTTAAACTGTATTAATATTAATAACTGTACTAATATTGACTTTTGTTGTGCAACAACACTGCGAATTAAATGGGTTAAATTGATAATATAAATTCAGATATAACAAAATATCATTAAAAGCTTATAACAATAATGTTGAGGAAATTGAGATTTTTAAACATCATGTGGCACACCTAAGAAAGACAATATCAAGCTAAAAATAATTATGTAATGTTTTCTTAATATAAGGAATAAGATATGAGGGTAAGACTTTAAATTTCTCAACTTTTATTTTAGGGGACCACCTTAATATATATATATATATATATATATATATATATATATATATATATATATATATATATATATATATATATATATATATATATATATATATATATATATATATATATATATATATATATATATATATATAGGGTAAGATGGGGCAAAATGAGATAGATTACATTTATAATGATCTTAACCACACAATTTATTGTATTAATGATTTATTAAAGTTTAATTGTGTTCTTAAATTATTTAGTGTTACAAAAAATATCTTGAGTCACTTTGAAATAAAGAAGATGAAGAGAACGACAACCATTTCATCTCTTGGCTCTATGACAATTACGAATTTTAATGTGTTGTTGTTTTAATTTTTCTTTTTAACTTATGGAGTGGAAAAATTTTTATATCCAAAGTTAGTGTTTTATCATCATCTTTAGGCATTGCTTCATCATTTCCATATATTGGTATTTTATTTCTATGACAAAATTGCCAGAAAATTACAAAAGTTCGATGCCAACATGTTGCGGGGCAAAACGAGACATTTTGGTTTTTTTTGTTTGGCTGATATCAGCCATTTTTAGTTAGAAAGTTAAATATGGTTAGAAACTATAAGAGAAAAATTAAATGTGGCAATTTTTCTGAGCAGAGTATGTTATGTTCAAATTAAAAGAAATTTCATTGGGAAAAGCAGCTTTGACATTTAATGTAAATAGATGTTTTACACAGAAGAATTTAAAGAAAATTAAAGGTTTTAGACTAATATTATACATAAAAAATCACTTGGTTCATTTAAAAAAGTTTTGCCAGATGATACTGAAAGTCAATTAGTTAACTACATAAAAGAAATGGATTGTCTATAAGTGACATTCAATAAGTTGTCTTCCAGTATGTTGAAAAGTATAAAATAGTTCATCCATTTAACAAATATAATGGTTTTGCAGGAAGAGGTAATGTAAGTAGATTTTTAAAGAGACATCCAGACCTTTCAATCAGAAAGTCTTAAGGGTTGTCTTTAAATCGTGTTTATGGTTTAAAAAGCAATTCTGTAAACATTTATTTCAATAATATAGAAGTTGTTATGAAAAAGTACAAGCTTGAACCTCATCAAATATTTAACTGTGATGAATCAAGCATTACAACTGCTCATAAATCATATGTTATAACAATAAAGGGAAAATAGTATAGTTAAAACAATAAACGGAAAACATTATGTTTCTTCTGTAACTAGTGGTGAACAAGGTGTAGCGACAACTGTTGTTTGAAACTGCTTAAAACTTTTTATAATATAGAATGTGGATCATGGTTTCATGAGCATCCTGGACAAAAATAACAAATATTCAACTTATAGATATATTCTTTAAAGCCTATCATGAAGCTGCTTCTGTAGAAGTTGCCTGTTCTGGCTTTCGTATATCTGGAATTTATCTTTTGTGTCGGGATATAATTTCAGACATTAAGTTTAATAATGAAAAAAGCTCTAATGCCAACTAACATAAACCTGATAAAATTAATTCACAAGTTAATTCAAGCACCTTATTGCCATCGTTATCAGGATGTTCAGAAAATATTGATTTTAATGTAGTAATACCCTGCTTTTCTAATATTTTACCTATTTCAAAGATCACTTTATTACCAAGAAAAGGAGAAAAATCAGATAATAACAACATCACATTATAGAAAATTACTATTTGAATCCTCCGAAAAATCATTAAAGTTAAAAGAACAAAAATTGAAAATAAATGTGCATTAGAAAAGGGTAAAGAAAGAAAATTGAAAGTTTAAGTGTTGAAAACTGTATGGCTGCAAAAGTATTGAAGTAGAATTAATGTTTAAAATATACAAGTTGAGCTCATTCAGACTGTTGTTAATTTCAAAATACTGGTGAAGCATTTTGTGATTTATGTGACTAGTGACAGTGTGTTTGGTTATATGATTGACTAGTGACAGTTTGATGATGTATTATATTTGTTTGATTATATATTATTAGCTGTATTACATTATAAAATGTTTATCTTTCTAAATCTCTTAAAAATCTGTTTTGCTTATCATTATTTATTTGAATTACCTAATAAAAAAATCTGTCTCATTTTGCCCCACATAGCGGGGTAAATGAGACAGGATAGGTGTGATCAATAAATGATCTCTGGTGACCAAACCACTGCAATTTTGCAACTCATATTTTGTAATGTTATAGTAGGATGGTAGAAGATTTGTAAAATATCAAGTTCTTTTTTTGAAAGTTCTTAGACGGCCTGTATTAGATAAAATAGTGCTTAAGTGTCTCATTTTGCCCTCGTTACCCTATATATCTTTTTTTTATAATAGTGTCAGCATATTCCGCAAATGTGTGAATTACAGTGGTTAAGACATTTATGACTTTCTGTAATTTTATTTTTGGTATAAATTGAAGTTTTATTAATTTGAACATTCATTTCTGATGAGTCTTAATTGATGAAACACAGTGTAAAGTGAAAAAAGTTTAACAAGGGATTTTCTACTAATATATTATTGCTCTGTTCTTTTAAGAACATTAAGCAATCTATTTTGTAGAACAAATTTAAAATTATTTGTATATATATATATAAATGTGTGTGTATATATATATATATATATATATATATATATATATATATATATATATATATATATATATATATATATATATATATATATATATATATATATATATATATATATATATATATATATATATATATATATATGTATATATATATTTAAACAATTTTGCTCAATGTTCTTAAAAGAACAGAGCAATTATAAATATATTATAAATATATATATATATATTTTACTATTATATATATATATATTTTTTTTTATTTTTTTTTTATTTTTTTGTTATTCACCTCCTCAAGGCCGAGAAGGCCACTACAGATGAGGAAGGCTACTTATTAGTGGTTATAACCCTCTCTCAACTCTATAACTCCGAAACACGAACCTTAGGGAACAAGGCCGCTGCGCGGAGAAACAAGTTGAGCGCGGTACTACCAGGGACGTGGTGGGGATCGAACTCGGAACCTCTCGCCTAAGAAGCAAGCGCTTTACCACTACACCACTACCGCATTATACCGCATTATATATATATATATATATATATTGCCGCATTATATATATATATATAATGCGGTATTACCGCATATATATATATATGCGGCATTACCGCATATATATATATATATATATATATATATATATTTATATATATATATAAATTTCTACTAATTTATTATTGCTCTGTTCTTTTATAAACATTAAGCACTCTATTTTAGGGTATGTCACTTAAAACAAAAATGTGCCAATATATATAATAAATAAAAATACAAAAAAAAAATTCAAAAAAGTTTTTTTTACCTACTGAGGAACTTGTTTTTTTAGGAAGATGTCAGATCATAAAAATTCACAAATTTAGAAACCTTAGTGAGTTTAGTTCAAATTTGATGTTCTTTGTGTTTAACAAATAATAAATTAATAGTAACATGATTGGCATTGAAAAATTGAGATTTTATCAGGGCTGATGAAGCTGATCAGGGGGTCACGTGCCCCCCTCCTCCTTCTCCTCACATTTCTATAAAGGACTTTTTTTTTTTAAATAAAGGTTTTGAAGTTTATATGGTTTATGATTTAGAAGTTTATGATTTAGATATGGAGGACCTTTTTTTTGTAGTTGACGATTGTGCTCCCCCAACTTTGAAAACCACGTTGCCTGTATATTTAGAAATGCAAAGTTCTGAAAAGTTGTAGGTTATTTTTAAATAGTTGTTTCTACATTTATTGCATTGTACAGAGATGTACATTATTGTCTATTTTTATTACATTAGTACAAAAGTGTACTTTGCATACAATGTACATAATGTACACTTCTGTACTAATGTGCTCTTCTGTATGTATGGAAAGAATACAATACATCACTCTGAAATATTTTTGTATTTAAACACGTTTTTATTTATTCATACAATCAATAAAACTTTAAATAAATTATTTCCGTATGGTGCATTCATGTACCTCATACATGAATACGCAGTACAAAAGTGCTTTACTTATGGTTTGGTTGATTTCCAGTTTTGTTAATTGCTAGTATTTATTTAATATTAACAGGAAGAATGAGTGCTCCTAAAATTACTAGATTCAATTTGGATAAAAAAGAATCAAAGTTTTCACTCTATTTGGGTGGAAGTAATGATCTTAATTCTTCAGAAGTGCATACTATTAGAGATATCCTGAGGAAGGGTCTTTTAATAAAAGAATATTTGCACATTGAACATGATGTTGACAAGTATGTAATGAAAAGTCACATCTAAAGATTGCAAAAATATTGTTTATATTTATTTATATTCACTAAGCCAAACCTTTTATTGTTTGTTTTATTTTTAAAGAGGCTGATTTCTGTAAGAAAACTTAGTGTACAATTAGCAGACTTGGTTCTTCAACAGTGGACAAGATCAAATGCTCTTTTTAAGTTTCCTGTGGTAATAAACAAGATATCTTTGGCACAGAAAATAGAATTAGCCTGGAATAAGTTTAGTGATATTTCTAGAGGAAAAGCAGCCCAAAAAATTGTTTCTATCTGGGAAATCGAATTAGATCAATTGGTTGACATTAAATCTTGTAAATGTGAAATCACTTTATTTAATGAAAAGTACTCAAAATTAAATAGTTGTCTAGATTTGGCACATATTTAGTGTACCTGTCCGAGGAAAATAAAGATTCCGAAAAGTGAACTTATTTGGTTAAAAGCTGAAAGAGAAAAAACTGGGGATGATTTAAAACACAAAAGAGAAAAAACTGGTGATAAGTTTTAAAACACAACCCTGTAGCATAATGATTTCATCAAAGGGTTGTTGAAGAAGAACACATTAGTGTTACTTCTGAACCTGATGGTCACTATATTACACATTTTACACCCATGAAGGCAATACCTCCCAATAAGTCTGCTAAACAAGCAGCTATTGGACTATTTAATTGGATGGTTATTTGGAGAGTACATAAATCTCTAGAAATAATAAGAGGAGATTCAAAAGTGCTGTAACTGGTTCAGGGAAAAATGGAGGTTTGTCAACAAATCTTGACCAATTGTTGGGTAAGAAGTATTTTTTGTCTATTTGTATGCTACATTGCAATGAGCTTCCTTTGAGGCACATTATTGTCATTCTGGATGGACCCACAAATTCAAATGTTGGTTTCACTGGACCAATTGGAAAAGCTCTTTCAAAAGTGAACAGTATGGAAAGACTTGATACATCTGAACCTATTGTGCAGTCGGAACCATTAATCCAGATCCCTGAAAAAGTTCTAAGTTCAATGTCAACAGATTCATCTCTCTGCAATAAACTGATTACATGTTTGACTAAAGGCAAGATGGACCCAAATCTTAAAATAGCTAAGTGTGGCAATCTTTCCCATAGCAGATGGCTTACTACTGGAGAAGCTATTATTTTTCTCTATATGAGTGACCATGGCTTTACTGATGATGTGCTAAGAAAATTTCATTTAATTTTAAAATGGGTAGTTCAAGTGTATTTTCACATGTGGTATAATATCAATGTGAAACACAGTATTGTTAAGGTCCCAAAACACATAGTAACACTGTTAAGACTGCTAAGAAAACAGGAGGATGCGACAAAAGAAATTGTTACTCCATACATAAAAAATGGAGCTTATTTTGCTCATTCTGAATCTTTGATTCTTTCCTTATAGCAAGCTCAGATAAGGAATCTAAGAGGTTTGCCATTAAAACCATCAAAGAGATACGGAAAGGTTCGGAGTATGGAGACACTCAATTCAAGCCAAGAAAGAAGTTCCAACTCAATATGGGAGTAAGAAGTTCCAACTCAATCTGCATCTGCTTGTGGATTTGAGAGAAGAGATGGGTTCGTCAGGACTAGGATGGCTAGACTATTAATACCTAAGCTGCCCTCTAAAAAAGATTTGATTATTTTTACTGTAAATATATGTTTCAACATGAATATATAACTTTGCCAAACAAATAGCTAATCTTAATGCCTTTTTTTTTTTTCTTTCTGTTTTGTATCTGTTAAGACACAAATAACATAAAAATCTAAACTAAAAATAGTAAATTTGACTAATGTCAATTTTACAATCTGATATCTTAAAAAAAAACATGTTCCCTGGTAGATGGAAATTTTTTTTTCTCTCTCTAATTTTTGTATTATTACTTAATATTACTTGAAATTTTCAAAAAATAAAAAAGTCTGGGGACAGCCCCACAGGCTCCAGCTGTTGTCGGCCCTAGTTTAATCTTGATTTTTTGACACCAATCATTTTCCCAGTTTTTTCATGTGTTATACACAAATAACATTAAAATTGGACTGAAATTCACTGAGATATAAATTTTTTTAATTTTGTAATTTTATGATCTGATATACGGGAATTTTATGATGAAAAAATTTTACAATGACGAATTTTACGATGACAAAAAAACCAGTTTCCCGGTAGGTAAATATAAATTAAAAAAATTTTTTTTTTGAATTTTATTACTAATTAATTTTACTGCTTTGGATTTCTCTATTACCGCTATCAAGTTTGAAATAAATGTTTTATATAGTAAATATATTTAAAGTAAAAACTTTAATCAATAATATCTTTGTTTTTTTTCACATTTATAAAAAAAATTCATCAAAACATTCTTTTTCTATTTTTTGATTCTTTTTCTTGTACATTTTTCAAATGTTTTTTGATTTTCTTTTTTAAAAATTAAAGATATTTCATTTAGGAAAAACAAGAACTGATTTAGCTCTTAAAGTAGCCCGAAAGCACGTATTTTGTAATGAATGCAGTTTGCAGCATAACATTCCCAAGTTGCTCATAGTTTTAACAGATGGTCAAAGTACTTTTCCAAAATTAACACAATTTGAAGCTCACCTAATAAAGGTATATTTTTTCTCTCTAGTTAGGTTGTTTAACTTTTTTTTAAATATATAAAAATGTGTACAATTGTAATGTAAGTGGTTTATTTTAGTAATGACTTTTGGCAACATCTAATGTAATAGAACACATTTTCTTTAGTAACAACCTATATTTTATATTACACACATTCTTCAGTAACTTTATATATATAGTATAAAACTTTTTACAACAGAATTTTAGAATGGCTTTATTTTACTTACACATTTATATATACACCATTATAAATTAATACTAACACCACCATATATTTATACTTACATATCATACATTTATACTTACATCATCATATATTTATACATACACCATCATACATTTATACTTTATTTTTATTTTTTTTATGTTATTCACCTCCTCAAGGCCAAAAATGCTATTGCAGTTAAGGAGGTTACTTAATTGTGGTTACAACCCTCTCTTGATTGATTAACTTTGAAACACATATCTTGTTAAACACAGCCACTGCATGGAGCAACAAGTTGAGTGCTACACTACCAGGGACATGGTTGGGATCAAACTTAGAAAATCTTCCTTATGAACCGAGTTCTCTATCACTACTGCATCTTATACTTACACCATCATACATTAATACTTATATCATGTTTTTTATTTAAATTGTACATGATTTATCTATATATATATATAAAAAGTTTCTTCTTTAAGTTTTTAAATTATATCTTTTTAAAGGTTGAGAACAATTTAACAATAATATCTGTTGGAGTTAGTGATCAAGTTGACATAGAAGAGCTGAAGAGTCTAGCTACAGACAGAAACCATGTCTTCTTATTAAATAGTTACAGCTACTTGAATGATAAAATGAACAAAATACTAAAAGTATCATGTATTGATAGTAAGTTGATATTTATTTAGAAAAAGTGTTTTACTATAAGTTTCTTTGACACAAGTATCTCTAAAAATATTTTCATTATTGTTTTCTCTCTTGGGAGATACCTCCCAAGGTTCAAGCAATTTTTACTTTAGTTTGCTCAATTTAACCATCACCAACCACAATTCCTGTACTAGTTAAAAGGTGTCACTTTCAAAACTCTTTAACCAACCTTTTATTTGAGAACTTATTGTATCTGCATATGAAAAAAATTAATTATAGCAAAAATCAATGTGTATTCTGATAAATAAAATGGTAGAAAGTTCTTTACAAAAAGTTTAATGCTATAACTGGTTTTGAGTTGTTTGTTTTTTTAGTTAAACCACCCAATACTCAGGGGTACCCTGATATAAACAATGTTATTAATTTTTTTATTTCACCTCACTCTTAATTCTGTAACTACTTAAAATAGATTTTTTTTTTAATTCTGATTCATTCCCAACAAGGCTGCTAACAACCACTATTAAGATGGGAGTTACTAGGAAAAAAGATTAGAATTATAGAACAAGGAAACGGTTGACATAAGACTTGAAAAGTTGAAGGTTGTATGAGTCAGGAAAATATGAAGATGGGAGAGAGTTCCAAAGGTTTGAGGTGCATGAAAAAAAACTAGACAAATAAAAGTTTGAAGAGCATGCAGGGACAGATACAATAAAAGAATGAGTCTTCACTGAATGACGAGTCAAGCAAAAATGAGTTTTAGTTGATGGAACTAGAGATGATAGCTCCTTTGAGCAGCAACCATGATAGTATTTGTAGAAAAGAGAAAGAGATGCAACTTTACGATGATAGGAAAGAGGCTCAAGTTTAGCATATAGAGCGAGTCCAACTATGTTTACAATGTGTTTTTGGACCTTGTCTAGAAAAGAAAGAGCATCATTAGAAGAACCAGCCCAAATATGACAAAAGTGTTCCATACAGGGACAAATAAGAGATTTTTCGAGGTAGATAATGGTATCAGGAGATAGAAAATGGCAAACATGATAAAGAGAAGCGACCTTAGCAGATGCTAATTTAACAATTGATTGTATATATGGTTTCCATGAAAAGTCAATAGTAAACTATAATCCAAAAAGATGTAAAGAAGAGGACTCAGTAAGAGGGTTGCTATTCATTAATATAGGAATGTCAACAGTACTACAATAGTTGTTTTTTCTGTAAATAACTGAATTTTGTTGGAGTTAAAATTTACAAGCCACTGTGAGCCTTAATCTGTGAGATCCCCAAAAGTGAGATAAGATTCAAGATTGACTGCCTATTCTAAGCGATCAAAAAGAGTAGACTTTTTGTCAAGACAGGACTATAAAGTTGAGTCATCAGCAAACTTTAGATTCAGATTAGTAAGGTTGTCAGGAAGATACTGAAAATAAAGAAGGGTGTTGGCTTTCAAGGACAACTTTAATAAAGCAGTTAGAAAGAAGCGATTTGATAACCTCAAAAAGTTTCCCAGATACACCATATGAAACTAACTTATGAAGAATGCCAAACTTTTTCAAAAGCCTTAGACATGCCAAGAGCAAAAGCCCTAGCCTCTCCACCTCTATCTAATGCACGATAAAATCTTTCAGTTACAGCAGTTAGCATGTTAGTCGTAGAGGGAGAGGATCAAAACCATATTGATTGTCAGACAGTAAATTATTTGACTCAAGATGGGATGTGAGAAGTTTGTTTATTAAAGACTCAAAGGCCTTGCTAATAACAGAAATAAGACTGATTGGACGATAATTGGAGGGGTCAGAATGTTCATCGGAGTTTTTAAAAATTGCAACAACAGATGCCATTTTCCTGCAGGCAGGAAAACAAGACTTAGTCAGCTCTTATTAAATAGTTTAGAGAGAATTGAAAAGAGTTCTGGAGAACAATTTTGTATAACTATGACAGGAATGCTGTTTGAACCACAAGTCATAGAAGAGTTTAATCAAGATATGACTTTAGCAACGAAAGCTGGAGTGATTTGAATGTCTAACAATGGGTTAACCTGTTTAATCAGAATGGAAGGAAGAGAATGGCTATAAGATTCGAGAGTTGAATTAGAAGAAAATTTCTTTGCAAATAGTTCAGCCTTATCTATGGGAGAGGTAGTAAGATCAGTCCCATGAATAAAAGATAAAATGTTAGATCTACCTTTGTTAATAATACTGTTGAAGATTTTCCAAAAGTTTCTAGAGCCTAACTTCTGAGATAAGATATAAGATTTAGTGAACTGAGAATAATGAAGTTTAGCATCTGACAGCAACTTTTTGCGTTGATTTCTCGCAATCAGCAAAATCAATTTTTACGTTGATTTCTTGCAATAATAAATAGCCATTAGATTACATAGATTATTAATAGATTGTTAGCAGCATCAGTAATCTCCAACAAAAGATTTTTGAAATTAAGAATTTATTTGAAATTACCATAGTTCTAACTTTCAAACTTTTTAAATTTAAGATTGCCATTTTAACTTATTGAACTTTGAACTATGTAAAAATATTTTATAAAATGTTATCATTAATATATATATATATATATATATATATATATATATATATATATATATATATATATATATATATATATATATATATATATATATATATATATATATATATATATATTATCATTGTTTTTAATTTTTGAAATTTATTTTTTTTAGTAATTTTTTATTTATATTTTCAAAACCCAAACTGAAATTTTGTATACCAGATTTCTGGTTGACAGGTGATCAGGTTGGTACCCAAAAATCCAACTTAATGGGTTATTGGTCTCAAATTTTTTTACTTATAATTTTTTCATTCATAAATTAGTTTTCATTAACGCCAAGATTTGATGCTGCTCAACAATTGTTCTAATGATAATGAAATAAATAGTTTAGTGAGTCATAAATGAGAATTTTGTTTCACTTGGAGCAGTAATATTTAAACTTAAAAAACTAGTCATCTAACAGTTTAGTCATCAGCAATTGTGCATCTTGATCTTAAATGTTTCTAAATTTATTTCAGGTTTTTCTCTTTATATTTTTAGGTTCATATATATATATATATATATATATATATATATATATATATATATATATATATATATATATATATATATATATATATATATATATATATATATATATATATATATATATATATATATATATATATATAAATATATATTTATACGCGGTCCACACACTTATGTTTACAATGTAGGGAAAAAAATAAAAATAGTAGCTTCTCAGTTTGATAAAGTATCAATAAGTGTTCTACATCTTAATATTTATACTTTTTTTGTCTAGATTTTTAAAAACGCTTTAATTGTATTGTGCTTCTGCTTTATGCTTTAAAATAACTTTAAATCAAAAGATTCGAATGGTCTACTCAAATACTATCATTTACCAAGATCAGAAAGTGCACAAAAAACCTATATGAAGTTGTTTTAAACAAGTTTATAAAAAGAGAGATAAAATACAAACAATTTGCCAGACATTGTTATTCCATTTGAACAAATAGAAAAAGATGCAAAAAAAACTGACTAGCCAAAATAAAACCTGATTCAATCTTAAAAGCAAAGTCATATGCTGAAACAAAAATACAATTCAGCAAAGAGAAAATAATACTTATAAAAATTATAAAAAAAACCCTTCAAATATACAAGCTAAAAAATAAAAATTGCTTTTATCTCGAAATAATTACAATGGGAACAAACTTTAAATAAATTTTCAATAATGGTTTTATCATAACAAAACCAGATTGCCAAATTTGACTTTTAACATAACAAAGTTAGATTGCAAAACTTGATTTCAAGATAATTTTAGTTTTTCATTTTCTTCCAATCATATATTGAATTTACTGTTTCTTCAACAATTACTAACAAGGTATCATCTTGTTTAATTTAAAAATGTTTGATGTATTGGTCTCTTGCAAATATGATTTAAAAACGTAAAGTTTTGCACCTGTTCACTCAATCTGTTGCTGGCATTGAACATAAAATTGAGGAAAATTTTCTACTTGTTGTTCATGGCCCAACACAATCAATACAATCTTGAGTTTTCTAGTCTAACACACTTCTTGATGGACCTAATATATCAGTGCTACAACCATATTTATTGTTGATTAGGCTAACAAAGTATAGGCATTTTTCAACTTTTGCTTTAGAAAAAAGTTTTCAAATAATTTACAATTTTGAATATTTTCTAAATGGCCTAGGCCTGGTGTAGATGTTCTATTTTTAAAAAACATTCCAATATAATATAAAACTTTAAAAGTTTCCCAAAATAACCAAGTAAATTAGATAGTCAAACAATTTTATGTTTTCTGTAATCATGCTACTTTTTTGTGTTTTGTTCTATGCTTATGTAATTAATACCACATCATTTTAGAGCCATGCGGTTACTAAGGCCAATATTTACAATACCATTATTAAAAAGCTCTCTATTAATGAGAAATATACTATGCCATTTAAACCGCCATAAGTGCTTTGTACATCAGTATTTTCAGTGTTATTTGGGATGATATTAATGACACTTTGGTATTATTTTTAAAAGTGTTATTTTTTCGTCAAGTATTATTATCATTTGAATCTTCTGTGAGTTTATTGATATAGTAGTCAATGTTTTCAATTTTAGTGTCATCTATGTGAAGTATAATCGGATCTAATAATGAGGTATTAAAGAAAATATAATCTGATAAAACAAAAGCAGTTCTTTGTGAGTATTTATAATGTAAATGTTGACAGACAGATGATTTGCATTCAAATTTCAATTTCATTAGTACAAAGTAAACACGTCACAACTAAACAGCCATTTTTTAAAATGTTAATTCAATTTTTAAACAATTAATGGTACATCTTTTTAAAAATAGTTTAGTTCTGGATCTGTTGATATAGCAATTATGTCATCTTTTTTTATTTTTATTATTTTTAGAACTCTTAGGGGTTCTTTATAATTTTTAGGACTCTTAGGATTTTTAGGTTAATTTAAAAAACTTACACTTTGTAACTTTGTAACTGTTCTGTTCAAGATAGAGCCTAAATCTTTTTATTTATGGTTTTAATTGTAGTTAGTATTTATCATTATTGTGTTTTAAAAAACACAAAAGTGAAAGTAAGTGACCCAGTACAACCTACTTGAACTAACAGGAAAACTGCAATGTTCTATTTCAGAATTAAATCAACCAAAAAGTAAAACAACTGATCTCAAATAGTTACTATATAATTTTATACTCATAGATTTAATGCATGTAACATTTAACCAGGTAACTATTATATTTTGCAACTTTGTAGCATTGTTTATGCCTTTTCAGGAAGTCCGCAGTTCCCTTCCTTTTTATGGTCACAATATCTGTAAACAATACCTTGTTTACAGATATTGTGTACATGTAAAACATCTTGTTTGATGACCATTCAGCTATAATTTTAGGTATTTTAAATGATACTGCATTGAAAATACATGTTTGCTATTCAATAACAATATTTAATAGCCTATTAGGTTTCAGTTTATTTTTTAACTTTAAATAATGTAAATACATTTGCATTTTGTTTTGCAATTCCTCAAAAATAGCACATAGCACTCTTTTTCCATTTTTTTTAATCATTTAGGTTTTTAATCATGATGAATTAGGAACTAAACAAGCAGCAGCGACAATATTGTTTAGTTAATTTTTTTTAATAACAAAGCTACCGTCTTTACTTTATTCCCTACATCGAATTAATTTCGAGACCAGGCCTCTGAATGAATTTGGTTAATATATATATTTTATTTATTTTGACATTTATCCAAATGGATCTTAACTCTCTTTAATTATGATAATAACTTTAATATTAAAAAATATATATAATATGTAAAAATATATAAGCTAGTATAATTAAATAATAGTCTCATAAATAATATAATAAAGTTTTTTTATTATTTTGTTTTAAAGATCAAACAACTCCTATTAATGGAGGCTGGGATAACTGGAGTGAGTGGACTGAGTGTAGTGCCAGCTGCAATGGTGGTATTAGAATTCGTGAACGCCTTTGCAATAATCCACTACCCCAAAATGGAGGTATTGAATGTATAGGTGAAGGTGAAGAAGAAAGAGCTTGCAATGAAGAGATCTGTGAGCCTGGTGAGTGCAGTTTTTGTGTTACTCTATTTACTGTTCAAGATGTGTTCACAATTATTGCTTATTTATTTTAAACTGATTAGATAAAATATTTAATATTTAGTTTGTACTTCTGAATTGGAGATAGCAATTTTATTGGACGCTTCGAGTAGTGTTACTTTAATTAATTGGAAGAAAACAATACAATTTGTTCAAGATTTTTCAAAAGAGTTCAAATTTGGCCCCACAGGCGCTCATTTTGCAGTTATTGATTTTTCTGATAAAGCCACACTTCGAGTTAATATTTCAGATTCCAGATTCTGGAGTAATGAGGCTTTTACTAAAAAAATCAGCAACATCAAATATTCAATGGGTAATTATTTCATTTTGATAAACGTAAAAATTTTATCAAGTATTAATATCTTAATATCTTACATAAAAAATAGTTTTATGAGTTTAAGCAAAATTAAAAAATATAACGTTCAAAAAGAATGATTTACTTTTTCCAAGGATAAAACCTTGAGTTACCCTAAAAATTATTTGAAATAAAGAAGAGTGTTGGCCTCTAAAAAAAGAAATGACTTGATAATCTCAAAAACTTTTCCAGATACACCAAACGAAGCAGGCTTATGAAAAAAAACCAGAATGCAAAACTTATTGAAAACTTTAGATATTCAGGCCTCGATGGGTGTTAATTAGTATGAGAGCAAAAAAAAACTCTCCTAAAAAAATAATGACAAACCATTTTAGCTGCTCCTCTAACAGCTTTTTACGAGAGTTAAAGGTTTTTACAAGAGCTAAAGGTTTATTTGTTTCATAAAAAAATCCACTGAAAATAGTAATCTTATTTTAGGATAGAAAATAAAAAAGATAAAAAATTAATAAATTGATGTGGATGCAATCCCATCTTGGGTCCATACTCTGACTTACCAAAAAAAAAAGATATTATCACTAACTTACTAAAAATAGTATAAACATACACCTGGACTTCTCATCTTCTTCGTTCTTAAGCAGCAGCATGCAAATGCGTGTGAAGCTGACAATTCCACAGACTATCCACAATATCCAATTAATCTGATAGTTTGCAACATCATTATTTAGATTTCGAGCATTTGCCCTCGATACTTCTCGGAATCAACCATTCAAAGAACTGTAAACAAAGGGCTTTGTTCTGTTAAGTACATAAGTAACACCAAGCCAAAAGGACTTGCTTTTTAGAATAGTGTTGCGCAGATTTTTCCCAAATGATCGAGATGCATAAGCACTGGTTTTCTAATTTATTGAGGTGAAAAAGGATTCAAGTCCATTCCTTGCTCCAACCAAGCTTTGCAAGGTAAGAAATGCAGTGGCAAATTGAGTAACAGCAGGTTTCACCAATCACCAACTGTAAATTTTCTTGCCATTGCTAAAACCCATGCATAGCCGTAGATAAAATTTATTATTTTCTTAGCCTTGGTAAATACAGAAGCATTGAGGGGTAACTCCATGGTAAGAAGATATCCTCCAACATCAATTTGCATTGACATCAAGTCAATGCAGTGTGCTGTAAAAGATATCCAATACAAATTTTTCTTCTTCTCCATTTACATTCGCCCAGCGGTTTTATAAGCCGAGGCATTGTTTGTTATCAATTGGATAACAATCTTTTCTCCAACTACCTCAACGATTTCATCAAGCAATCTAAAAAGCAACTTTTACCTTATCCGACGCATCAATGGACTTCAAAAAATAAATATCTTATGGATTGTTGATTAAAAAATTTATCAATGTACGCCCCTTTGTGTCAGTCTAACCGTCAGACCGGTCTCGATCCATGTTTTCGCTTCATCAACGATTGCAGCAATAGCATTTTTCTCTTCTTTTATAATCAATGTTTACAACTCGTGCATAGCTGGCAGTCTTCTCCATTTGAAATTTTATGACCATCCCGACAGCGCACGAAAAAGCGCTGTCGGGATGGTCATTTTTAAGTTAGCCAGCGCAATTTTAAAAAAATTTTTTTTTTTTGCTATTTAAATTAAAAATAAAATAGCGAAAAGAATTAATTAAATACTAGATAAAATGATTTTTAAAAATTTGGTAAAAAACGGCCACATTTCATAAAAAATAAACAAATAAACAAAAAAGTTTTGTTGCAATTTTAAAAAAATGGTTTTATTTTTTTGTCAAGCGCTTTTTTATGTGCTCGCCAAAGTTTTTGCTGGCGTGTGGGCGAGCGTAAAAAGACTTAAGCATGAAAGTGCTAGCTAAACGGAAAAGACTGAGTTTGGGGTTTAAATCCACTGAACTATGCATGAATTGATTTATTTAAATAATAATTCTTTAGCAAAACATTTTTTCAAATTGTTGTTTTGCTAAAGAATTATTTCAGCAGGTTGCATAAAAATTATTTATGCAACATGCTGACATAATTCTTTAGCAAAACAATAATTTGAAAAAATGCATATTATTATAATCTAAAATAAGCAAATTATTAAAGTAAATGATCAAATTTAATCTTAGTATTATTAAGAATTACCAAATTATTTATATTTACAAAAAAAAAATTATTAATTTTTGAAAATTAACTATTTTTTTTATAAAAATTAGTGAAATTTTGAAATACTCTAACTTTGGTCATTCACGGATAAACAACGAAGGAGGCAATTAGCAGTAATATTGTGAAATGTTGATAAGTGTTGCAAATTTAAAATTTACTTGAAACTTTACCTGTAAATTTACCAGTAAATTTTGACATTTTTATAATGGATCCACATCATGGTATTTTATTTGAATAAAAAATTTGTTCATAATTTCAAAAATAACTGACGGTTCTTTGAGTTTTAAAAAATATCAAGGTTGTGACATTTTTTTTGGAGATAAAATTACAGCTCAGCGACAATTATGGATGCGTTGCGAATTCTGTGACGATTGGTTGTGTGGATTTTGCTGTTCTACTATGGTCAACGATACGTCCAAGAATTGCCAATAAACATACAAAGCTCGTTTAAAGCAAAGTGGTTTTTTGTTAATTGAAAAAAACCTTTTTAAATTAATTGAAAAATATATTTTTAATTTTATTAACCAGTGATGTAGCAAATCTGATAAAGGCCAAAGTAATAAAATAGTTGACTAATTACAATAAAAATTAAAAATACTATTACTTATATTTAAAAAGGCATTTTTTTACGTGCTCCTTCTTGTTTTCTTTGGTGCCCCAAAAGACTTTTTTTTTTTGAGCTCGGGGCGACGCCCTTTTTAGTTACTGGTATTACCTGGATTTATATCATAATTTTACTGTAAAACAACATTTAAAAATTAGCTTTCATTATCTGTGACGTTAAGTTTGTGATACATTATGAGAATTTATATTGCGGCCGAACTTATGAGATGGTATTGAAAGTTCGGTCAAAATAGATGTTTTCATTTTAAATTTAATATTAAGTACTAGTTTTTATTTTTCATTTTTTTATTTCTCTAATATCAGTTATCAATATAATTTTCTGTATATTTCAGGAAAAAAAATTGAAAATTTTTTATTTATGCGTGATACATGTTCAAAGTTTAAATGACCGAACTTAGGTGATTTTACAGTATAATATTCAAAAAGAATATTCTACTTTTTCTTTATTTTTAAAAATGTTTACTAATATGAACTGAATTTTAAATAATAGCTTTAATTGGAAGATAGCATTGACTGAAAAAAAAAATGTTTAGGGCATACTATTATCAATTTTTTTTTTCATAATAGCATTTTAATAAAAAAAATGATTTTTTATTTAAGAAACTAATCAGTTAGTCCAATCTAACTAAAAATATTTGCATTTCATTTGGCACTCTTTTTTAATTTTTTTTTTTTTCAATAACCGTGCCTTTAAAAAAACATTGCAGTTTATTACGCAATTATTGGTTTATTTCCAAAATGAATTTAGCATTTTTCATCTTAGTTACAACAATAATGCTTTTTTTTTATAAACAACTTCGCGAACTTGAACATATTCCTACCACTCCAGTTAAACAGGTTAACCTGTTTAACTGGAATGGCAGGAAGAGTATGGAAATAAAATTCAAGAGCCGAATTAGAAAAAATGTTCTTTGCAAATAGTTATGCCTTATTCTTGGGAGAGGTAATCAGTTCCATGAATTTGAGATGGGATGTTAGACTTACCATATATCTGTTAGTAAATCCATTATTAAGTATATTCCTTAAAATAATTTATTTCCAAAATATATTTAAGACAATGGACCTTTCCCATAAATCGGCAAATGTGCAATGGATTGTGGTAGTTGTATTCATTTAAATCAAAACAACCTGATTAAAGCATTTGGAATTAAATATTATTTTAATGATGAGTTCTTTTACTGCTACTTTAGAAAATAAAATTGATGCTAGTTCTTTTTAGAACTCTTGTCAGGCATCTAAAGCTGTTTTTCGGGAACTTAAGCATGATGAACTTATTGCTGTCAACAAAGAAGAATCTATAAACAAGAGTATATCAACTTGGTCAAGAGACATTTCACTTTTACCAAATATATCTCACAATTTTATCAAGAAATAGCTTGTTAATGATACTATATATATTGGTAATTGTAAAAGAGGAGCCAATAAGCACCAAACTCTTGGCTATCGTTTATTTAAAGAAAATTACGTCAAGAAATGTATGTGTTAAAGCAAATGTAAAAGCTTCCATAAATTTGTTTATTGTAAAGTCTAATGTTGCTGCTTCTATGAAACGTAACGATACAAAGTTTTTATACACTTGTGCCAGTCTACTGGTGAAATACTTTATGCTAAATGCCATTGTAAACCTGGTGGAGGGGCTGTTGTAAGCATGTTGCTGCATCACTATATCAACTAGTTGACTATAAAGAGTTAGACATTAAAGTGGTCCCAGAAACCGAAACATGTACCGATGTTTTACAGATATGGCATGTGCCAGGTGAATCATCAAACTCTGAAGCATTTTGTTTTCAAACTTAAATTTTGAAAAAGCTGATGCTTTTAAAGACAAAAATAGTACCCGAAAAAGACCTTTAGTTTCAGGAGCAGGTAAACACCATTCATTACCAAGTTGTTATGAAACTTCATCTTTACAACTTCAAACACTATGTGAAGGTTTAGAAAATCTCTGCCAGGGGACATATATATCTTCAATAATTCGTGATAATAACTTTCAGGCATGTTTCTTTTATAGTTCATCTCTGTCAACATTTGTAGAAAATGATATTGCAGAACGTTTTAGTAAAAAAGATGACAGATTGATTATTATTACTCTATTTGACAAATTGAAAAATATGATTGATTTAGTTGTTTGGCCTCTGAACAAAAAGTATTTGTAGAATTGCATTTAATTGTTGATATTGAGGAAGCTAAAAATATTGAATACAATACAGTTAAGCAATCTGAAAGTACATTATGGTATCGAGAAAAATGCAAACGATTGACAACTTCAAATTTTGGTAATGTAATAAATAGGTGGAAAAAAATTTACCTAACATCCATTTTACCCAAAAATTTACCCAACATCCATTTTTATAAAAAGCTTTACAAACTAAAAATATCAAAGTAGGAGAAAGCTGTATGTGGGGAAATATATATAAACCCAAAATGCTCTTGGTTGGGTTGTAGCCCTGATGGAGTAATTTACACTGAAAAAGTACTTGAAGTGAAATGTCCTTCTTCAAAAAAGCATTTAACAATTGAAGAAGCGTGTCAAAATAAAAACTTTTATATGAAATTTAACAATTGTGCTCCAAAATTAAAAATAAAGTTAAAAATATTATTATCAATGTCAAGGCATTATGGCACTAACAGAAACTATAACAATTGATTTTATTGTGTACACAGAAAAATCATTGCACATCGAAACAATAGATTATGATGCGGAATTATGGAATACAATTATTTTTCCAGAGTTAACAAAATTTTATTTCAAATTTATGTCAACAGAAATATTTAAAGTAAAATAAAATTTACAAAATATTTATAAAACTTTTCTTATTTTGTCTTGTTACATTATTTGCTATCAGCTTTTATTAGAGGTTGTAGAAAAGTAACTAAATAACAAACTATGACCCATATTTTGTTCATGTCATCAGCCATTGAAAGTGGAAATGTGTTTTGTAATATTTTGTAGTTTTTGATTCTTGCAATTGCACGTTCAACATGAATTCGCACAGATGCAATTCTTCTTGTTTTTTTACGATATCGAAACCTCGATCTGCCATCAGACTATCACCTTTTTCTAATAATTTTAGTATGCCACAGTGATTTGTTATCTGTTTAACGCTTGATCTTCCTGCATATAAATCAGAAACAAATGTAATTGCACCACTTGGTGCAATACCAATCAAACCCTTTGGTGTGTGATGATGTTTATATTTTGAGAACATTGCTGATTGAGTGAGATAACTAGTTGACATCACAGTAAAAATCTCTGTACAATCTATAATTACACAAGTATTAGGGTATACATCTTTAAAGCAACTAGGCATTGTTTCATTAACTAGTTTTTTTGTTGGCCATATTGGAATTGATCTAAATTTTATGTGCAAAAAATCATACCAAGTAATTAATATCCTACTGGTAGTGCTTGATGAAATATTAAACTGTATTGCTAAAGCTTCTATAGGAAAGACGCAACGTAGTCGAACTAGCACCATAAAAAATTCCTCTTCAACATTTAATATACGTCATCTTCCTCTTGTTTTAGATGAAGAAGTTTCAGTTAAATTATCAGCAATAAAAAATATTGAACCCCAATAATTGAGTGAATATATTTCTGGTTCCAAAATCTTCATGACTACTTTAAATAGTTCATAATTTTCAAAACCTGTGTAAAATTTGAAATGTTCTTCGTTATGTTGAAACTTTTCAACTGTAAATTGTGATAGAAGTATTTTTTCATTGAGCTTACATATAGCTTCTTTTTGAGTGTTTCCTAACTGTTGTTTTTCTTTTATAATGTCCTCAAATTGATCTTTAAGAATTTTATTTTCTTGTTTTAATTTCTCTTTGTAGCTTAAAACGGGAGTTGACAGTTCTTCTCTATAAGGTATTTGTGTTATTTTATGTATTAAACGAAGGTTATTTTTAGTTTTCCTTGGTTCAAGAGCAGTTAGTTTAATTGTTTTTGGAATAATTGTTGGAACATTGGTTTTATAAGTTTTTTTGTTTTAAAACTTTTTCCTTGGGTAT
Organism: Hydra vulgaris; assembly: GCF_038396675.1. Classification (NCBI taxonomy): domain Eukaryota; kingdom Metazoa; phylum Cnidaria; class Hydrozoa; order Anthoathecata; family Hydridae; genus Hydra; species Hydra vulgaris. The sequence goes on along the minus strand of NC_088922.1, from coordinate 60,722,207 downwards.
AACATAAAATGATAAGTTTTTATTACGCTTAGGATTATTAAAACAGTTTGGTACACAACAAGTACAGCCACCACTTTTTGAACTGAAGTCAACTTCACTGTTAAAAGTGAGCTCAACTTCCCTCAGTGAAATCGAATTTTGTGAAAAGAGTGAAGTTAAACTTTGTGAAAACAGTGAATTTGAACTTTGTGAAAACAGTGGCTCACTGTTTTCACAAAGTTTAACTTCTCCCTTAATAGTAAGTTCACCTTCAGTATTTTCACGTTTATCTTCATTATTTTTAAAAAGTTCAATTTCACTGTTTTCACAAAGTGCAATCTCACTGTTTTCACATAATTGAACACCACTGTTAAAATTTATTAGGCTTTTTGACATTAGTTTTGATTTAAATGAACCCAACTACCACAATGCATTGCGCTTTTGCCGATTTATGGGAAAGGTTCATTTAAACTAGAAAAATAAAGAAGAGCTGCTACTTAAAATAATTATTTATTTCTAATTATATTTCTATATATATATATTTAAGTATTTAAATGTAATCGTTTTTATTATTGTAACAATTATTGTAAATACATTATTTAGTTTTAAAAAGATGAAATTGCAATCCAATTCAAAAAAATCCAAATTTATTTTGGTTTTACCTGGATAAACAGACACTCAACATAAAACCTAGATTGCCCAGGTTATACCCAGACAGGTGGAAACGCTGGGGTTCCTGGTGTGAATGAAAGGGTAAATGATAGTATGATTAAAGCTGTGAGTAATGGTGTCAATTAAAATGTATGTTGTAATATGAATGAACCTGCGAATGATGATGTAAATGGTGGTTGTAAATGGAATAAAAGAAAAATGATCATCAGTTTTCTAATTAAACCTTTTAAAACAGTGTGATAAATTTCGAAATTTTTTAGGTAAAACAAGAACCGATTTGGCGCTTCGATTAACTCGTAGAAAAGTGTTTTGTAGGAAATGTGGATTGAGAGTCAATGTTTCCAAGCTAGTTATTGTGGTAACAGATGGTCGAAGTACATTTCCATTTTTAACTCTGTCTGAAGCTCGTCTTATAAAGGTTTTTTTTGAATTTCGTGAAAACCTAAAAATGTGAATATAAATAACATTTTTCAAATTAAATTTTATTTTTTGTTTGCTTAATCTCTTATAACTTTTTCTTTAAAGAAACAATCGAGCATAATATGCATTGGAGTTGGAGATGAAGTTGATATAAATGAGCTGAACACTATTGCTACTGACGAAAATCATGTTTTTTTATTAAATGGTTATAGATATATTAATGATAATATCAACCAAATTCTGAAAATGTCTTGCAAACGTGAGTTCCCATATAATGTAATAGATATTGAAAATAAAATATGAATTATTTATATAAATAATATTTTTTTGAATTATTGAATTATTTATATAAATAGTATATTTAAAAATGAATAAATATAAATAAATTGAGAACACATATAATTAAAGTGAGGAATTACTATATATGTGAATTACTATATATATATATATGTGGATAGCACAATTGGTTGGAGTGTCAAACTAAATGTTAAAACTTGTATTTTTTATGCAATTCGAGTTCAAATTCAGTTATTCTGCGTTTTAGTACTTAGGTACGCAAAAATGTTGATCAAAGAAAAATGCTACTTTGGATTAGTCTTAATTACAGCTCGCGTCTGTTCCTATGCTAAGCCAATAATATCTGAAGATATTGTTGGCTTAGCATGGGAACAGACACAAATAGTTTGTTTCTATGCAATAGTCCTCTATGTACGTAAGCATTATTTATTACAAAATCAACCCTCTCTTCCCAAACTGCATAAATTTTTCAAAACATTAAAAACAAAACTTTTAGTTTATTCAAAGTATCGATGTTTCATAACAGTATTTGTTTTTTAAACTCGTTTTTAAAAATTCGATGCTTTGCTAAAAAAAAAAAATCAACTTTAAGAGAGATTAAGAACGAAAAATAGTCTAATCGCTTACTTACTTGCCGCTTTAACCTTCTCCCCTTCCTTTACCCTATCCCCTCCTCCCTCCCTCTTTCTTCGCACGCATCTGTAGATTTTTGGGTAACCCCTCTCCTCCATACCTGCGTACGTACTTTATGGAAAACCCTTGTCAAAAGTGCATTTCTTAAAAATAAGCTTTTTCTCAGTCACCTCTTTTATGTTTCAAATTAAAGAAAAAAATATTAAATTTTTAAATAAGATAAGTTCATTAAAAAAATAAAAAATCCCTAAATAATCGATATTTGTATAATTTACAAATTTGGAACTTTTATTCGCTTATAATCAGTTAATTGCATACAAATGATCAATGAGTTAAACTTTGAAAACATTTCTTTTTGTTTCATACTGGTTTTACCTTAAATATATATTTTTATAAGGATATTGGCTATTACGTTGCTGAACCTAAAACAAAAAGAAAGAAGTTGTTTTACAAATGACAGGAAATTAACTGGAAACATTCAGCTATTAAAGGTTGTGAATAAAGACTAAGAACAAAAAAAAGTCGCCAGCCCCAAATTGTCGGACATAAACATTTGAAGAATACTTTTGTAATTTTTAAACCAAATCAATATTAATTGACAAATTTGAAGTTTCGTAAAGAATTTACATGTGCTTTAGATGTTATGGTCATGAAAAGTTTAAAACCTCTTTGTATAGGGAAGAGGGGGTTTAAAACTTTCATGGTTATGACTTTTGAACCGTAATAGATTAGCTATCTTTACTTTCATTTACATTATCGGTTGAACACGACGAAATTCAGCACCTTTTAATCGTTAATTACTCAAAAACTACTTGACAAATTTTTTTGCACACGGAAGCTAATGTGCTGTTTTTGATTGTAATGGTAATAAATATTGGTTATAATTTCTATCGGAGTAAACAAATATTAAATCGAAAACATTTTTCTTCAAAATCTTTCAGTTTGTGACAATTTTAAATTGTCACAAATTGACATTTTAAAATTGACCGGTGTTTCTCGATCATCAGTTGGATTTATTTTGCCACAATATAAACAGACTCAATCTATTGAAAGAGAAGCTGGAAGTGGAAAAAAGAAAGGATTTAAAGATAAATATAACGGAAAATCAATCATTTGCTCCATAACGGCATATCCATGTCAGTTGCAGAGAGATCTTGCGAGAAAAATTAAATGCAGCCATGCTTTGATAGGAAAAGTACTAAGATCTCGAGAATACAAAGCATATCATAAAAAGAAAACTCCAAAACGATCCATTGATGGAGAAAATAAAGCAATTCGTCGTTCAAAAAAGCTATATAAACTTTTAAACCGAGAAAACTTGTGCATAATTGAAGACGATGAAACCTATTGCAAAAAGGACTTTTCACAATTGCCAGGTCAGCAATATTTTTATCAATCAAAAAGAAGATATGTTGCCAAAAAATTCAAGTATATTCAAATTGAAAAATTTGCTCTCATGTTCCTTATATGGCAAGCAATCCTATGGTTTAAAAAGTACACCATACATTACTTGCTCATAAAATCATATATACTCATAAAACTTACTTATACATACATACTCATAAAACTTTGAGCGCAGATTTATATACAAAAAGAATGCTTAAAGAAACGCTTTTTGCCATTTGTTAAAAAGCATGAAATGCCCACAATATTTTGGCCTGATTTGCTTACAATTCACTACTCTAAGAAGTCTCTAATATGGTATGAGCAATATGGCGTCGAATTTGTACCTAAGGGAGCAAATTGTCCTGAGAAGCAAGTTATTGAAAGTTATTGGTCAATTATAAAAGGAATTTTATTGGGAAGCAAGAAGTTAGCAAACAAAAAAAAATTTAAGAAAAAATGGACAACCTCCTCAAAAAAAGTAACTCAAAGCAAGATCCACCAGATTATGTCAAGTACTCGCAAAGATATTTGGTTTCTATCTAAGCGTTCGATAAAAAATGTAAAACATTATTGAAATAAATTAATAATTCAATTAGCTTCACTATGTTAAAAAATTACAGAAATCTGTTGAGTAGTTTCGCGGAATTATTAATTAAAGGGTGCTGAATTTCATCGTGTTGAACCGATAATTTAATATGAAAATATTTTTTAATTTTCTTATTTGCTTTTTGTTTGAGGTTGGTGCCCTAAAAACGTTATACTTTCTATGTTCCCAGAATATTATTTTTAGAAAATGTGAAAACGCACTAGATTTTTATTTCTTATGATTTTGTGTTAAAGTATCTTAAATAAGATATACAAAAATTTTTGGCGCATTCTTTAATGGTTAATTATAAAAGAGTTTCGTTTTTCTTTTTGTGGTCTTTTGGTTAGAGTAAACGTTAAGAAAAGTTAATTATTTTAAAATTAAATCTTTTAGTTTGTATTAATTATTTTAAAATTGTCATTATATTTCATTATATACTTTCTTTAAAATTATAAATATGACTAACATTTGATAAGTTATTTTTTATTTTAGGAAAAAGTTAAGAAATAATTTGTATGGAAGTTATTTTGATTTTTCGAAAAAGTTGAATGAAGAAGTGTTGCTTATGATATTAAAAAAAAATTAAAAATATAATTTCATGCAAAAATTATAATAAATTATTTTTTATTTAAATAGTTTGCTTTTTAAAAGTTTGTATAACGGTATTTAAGTTTTAAATTGTGTGTGCGTGTATATATATATAAATGTGTATATATATATATATATATATATATATATATATATATATATATATATATATATATATATATATATATATATATATATATATATATATATACACACATATATATATATATATATATATATATATATATATATATATATATATATATATATATATATATATATATATATATATATATATATATGCACATATATATAAATATATATATATATATGCACATATATATATATATATATGTGTGTGTATATATATATATATATATATATACACATATATATATAAATATATATATATATATTTATATTTAAATTAGTAAAAAACACTTATCTAACTTTTTTCTTCTATTTGAAGTTTCACCATTGATGGATCATCAGGAAGAGTTCTTCCTGATGATCCAGCAATGGTGAAACTTCAAATAGAAGAAAAAAGTTAGATAAGTGTTTTTTACTAATTTATTATTGCTCTGTTCTTTAAGAACATTGAGCACTCTATTTGTAAAATACAATAACATAATTCACATATATTTATATATATATATATATATATATATATATATATATTTATATATATTTATATTAAATTATTATACTTATAGCTTATAGATAATTAAAGTATTCAGAATATTTATCATAGGAACTTAACTAATAGGTAGAACGTTGACATTTGCATTTAACATTCTTTTAATAAACTTGACAGGAAATATTTTTCCAAATTTCATATTCTAAAGTCAAGAACTTGTTAAAAATTTTTTTTTTTTTTTTTTTTTTTTTTTTTTTTTTTTTTTTTTTTGTAAAAGAAGATTCTGTACCACTACTTTTATTCTCAAAAAATTTAAATCGCCTACCATACGTATTTATTCAGTTTTTTTTTATTTAAAGGCATTTCATTTTTTTTAATATACAGGATTAGTTTAGCACTAAGTTGCAAAGAAATTGAATAGTTAACATGTGAAACGCATGGCCAAAAAAGCTAATGACAATTTAAAAAAACCTGCAAAAAATCCATCAGAGCAAAGCTAAAGGGTTTAAGTGACAATTAAAAAAAAAAAGAACGCATGGACTCTTATTCTACAGGAAGTTATTAGGGTTTAGACTTTTATTTGTTGATATTTTTACATTTTAAACTTTTGTGTATTTATCAGTTTCGCATTACGAGCGTTTCTTGAAAACTTAAACTGCGATAACTTGATATTTGATAGATTATTTGTTTTCAAATTTTTAGGATATGTTCACAACATATATGCACTCCATTTAACCGTCAGCATTTTTATGAATCACTCTAAATATTGATTTATAGACTTTAACGTTCCAAAAAATTCCGCAAAACTATGAAAATCGATGGGATCATCCAAAACATTCAATAACTTTAAGGTAAAATCTGACAGTTAAATAGAGTAAATATGTTTTTTTTTTTTTTTTTTTTTGTTAATTCACCTACAGACGAGGAGGCTACTTAATTGTGGTTATAACCTTTTCTCAACTCTATCACTCCGAAACACAAAACTTGACGAACAAGGCCGGTGAGGGAAAACAAATTTTGCGCAATACTACCACGTGGAGGAGTTCGAACTTGGAACCTCTCGCTTATGAAGCGAGCGCTCTACCACTACACCACTACCGCATGTCCTATAGTATATCCAAAAGTTTATTTGAAAACAGAATAAGACAAAGTGACTTGAGCATTTTGAAATGTGATCAATTTTTCCGATTTTGTGACAATTTTTCTTTCATAATGGATCAACCAAACGTCATTTTTTTTTAAAAAATCAGCTTCATTCTCTCCAACAACTTTTAAAAAAAGAACAAGTATGAGTAATCCAATGTAGGGAAAAGAGTTTTTGTGGGTTGTTAAATGCCGTAGTCATTTCAATCCATAAAATAAATAAAGATGTAAAATTAATGTACTATGACTGTTTTAGAGTTTGATTCTGAAATAATAAGTAAAATTGTATTAAATGCAGAATTCTACGAGCTCCCAAAAACGAGATAAATAAAGCTGTACATGATTTTTGGTTAGTAATAAACAATAGTTTTGCAATAACAAACAAAAATGAAATTGAGTAGAACATAAGAACTACGCCAACTATAATCCATGAATACATCTTTAACAAGCATATTTAACATAATAGTTTAGTATTGACGAAATATAAAAGTTAAGATCTAACTTAAAAATTTAGAAATATAAAAAAATATTGTAACCGTTATTAGTCTGCAAATCAATTTATTTGTTATTATGTAATAATTTTAAAACTGCCAAGATTTTGTTTTGCTCTTATGTTCGATTTGCATTTTTTGAAAAATACACAGATCCAAAAATATTTTGTAACTGATAAATAACTTTCATATATACATATCGTATAAATATTGGTTTATATGATATTTATATATGCGTTTTTAATTAAATGCATATATAAATACGAATGCATACATTTAAATAAAAATGCATATATTTATTTTAAAATATCAAAAAATAATTAGTGTCTGTTCAAATATATTATTTAGTGGTTTATTTTTTTTTTTTTTTTTTAAAGTGTAAGAGCCTTTCGCCTATTTTAATTACCATACCCAGTTGGCTAATCTCACAAAGTGAAGTGAAAGTAACTCAATTGTTTGCTCTAGCGAGAGTTGATTTTTTCATCATAGTATTTAAATCAATTACAATATCAGCAACTGGCATAATAGATGGGTGTTTTAAATTTGCTTGAGTATCAGAATTTTTATTTCTTGCAGGGTCAAAGACCGCAACAACATAAGTTGTTGTTTTGTCTAAAGATTCAGCTTGGGCTATACCAACTCTTTCGGAAGACTTCCATATCATTTGGATAAATTCTTGGTTATTCATGGTAATCTTAGGATTTTCATAATGAAAGTTATTTTTTTGAGAATACCAGTTTTCAAGAGTTTTAGTGCATGGTGTTTTAAAGAAACTTTTGTTATGAAATACATAACCTATATTAACTCCGGGTTTTTCTAAATAGGCTAAATTCTTTGACGGTATTTTTTGAAACGCAATCCGTCTACCAATATCTAAAGCTTTAATGTACAGGTCGTGTGACCATTTTAAACCTATAGCACCGTGTCTTTTTCGGTATCCATTTAGTATCGAGAGACATTCGTTTCCAGATTCAGTTATTTTCAGATGAACTAAATAAGAATGTTAAAAAAGTATTAGATAAAAACTTATCAATTTTTAAAAATAGTAATAACTTGTTACCTTAGTTACCTTGACAAGAAGAATTTTGACACGCTTTTGATGGTTCTAAACATATATGTTTTATTGGCCCAACACAAGGTTTAATTAATTGGTTACTACAGTCACAGCTTTTGATGTTATACGACAATCGCTTTTTAGCTTCTAAAAGTTTATTATTTTTAGACAAAAAGTCAAATTCATTTTCTGCAATCTTTTTACTCAGAAGGTTGACAATAGCTGAAGCAATATCGTCAGCAGTTTCTGTATTGTTATGAACAGAATGTTCTATAAATGATGTTGTTTCATCTTGTTCAGGATTTTTAAAGCTGTTTAGATTAGTCTTCGCGCGACTATGTTGACTCTCAGTTAAAATTTTACTGTTATTAAATTGGATATATTTTGAAGCAATGTTTTTAGGCGAATTAACATTATTCTCTTGAGCCAATTTGGATGCAAATTGGGAAATAAGCTTATCGACTACAACATCGTCGTCGCTGTTTTTTAATGAATGAGTTCCAGAAGAATTTTTAAAAGTACTTATAAAGTTTTCTTGACTTTTTGTTACATTGCTTCCGGCAGGTAAAAATTCTAAATTAATATCTGTTGGTAACGTGATATAGTTATCTTGAGATTGAGCCACGTCTGGTGCTAAACGAGAAATTAAACTATTAACAATAAAATCTTCTTCTACTTTTTTTGAAGAACGTGTTCTAGCAGAATCACTTGCCAAAATTTCAGCAGACTTGCTAGTTACGTTAACAATATTTTCCATCTTTTTGTCTACAGATTTTACATTCACATTAATGGGTTTAAACATAGTAATAGGTGCTGATGATTCATTAACGCTAGAAGTTTGAGCTGAGAGTAGTGAGCTTATGTTGTTCAAAAGTTCGTAGTCTGTTAAGTTGTAATTAATTTTATCACTGGATGAATTATTTGATGAGTTGTTCTTTAAACCTTTTATTACGCTGTTTGACGAATTGTTTAACATTGTTTCTAGCGTGTTTATTTCATTCAAATGAAAAGTGCCATTTCCTAGAAAAATACTTTTTTTTTAATGTTAAGTGTTTAAATTATTGAATCTTTTAACTAACCTATTGTAGCTCTAATGATCCTGTACTAATTTTGTACTTTAAAATAATTTTTAGTACTTTAAAATAATTTTTAAGAATTTTTGATGATAACGTTCATTAAAAGGTGGTAATAAAGCTTACGTGGACATTGCGTTTTGTAACAAGGTTTTCTTTCCTCTGTAGCTCCTGTACACTGCATAAGAAGACAGTTTCTTCTTCGCATAACTGATCCACGTAAACAAGAACATTTTGACCAGCTCGACCAGTCTGAAAACATTCGTGCACCTGAATCGTCTAAATTAAAAATAAAAACATGCAAAGCGAAAACTCGTCTTGAAATGCTTCTGGATAAACAAAAAAGTATTACAATAGAAGATTTTGAATGTTTTCATAGAATTTATTGCCATATAAGTTCTACAGCAGTTTTTATCCACTTACTCTGATTATGTCTTCTTGTTTTTCATTTCTTAAGTCCAAGTATGACAAACTTGATTCGTTAAACAATCGAAAAAAATGTTGAATATTTTTAAAATTATAGAAGCAAATAAAAATCTTGATTCTTGTATCCGTGATGTTTGATGAAATTGCTCAACACGCGCGCATTTTAATTGAATGTAACAAATATTTGATTAAATAAACATGACAGAGTGAATTAATTTGATTTGTTTAAAATATAAGTTTTATTAGAGTAATATGCAATCAAATAAATTAACTTTAAGTTGCGAGGAAACATTTTACTTTTATCAAACGAAACAATAAATTCATAGTTTATGATAAGTTTATTAACAGTATAAAAATAGAATATTGCAGTGTCTTTATTGAATCGAAAGTATCATCTGTAATAGATATTTCAAATATAAATTACTTTTATTGAAACAAAAACAAGAAGTAATACTATAAAATAACAAGACTTTTGTCAGAAAAATTATTAAAATTTCGTAAAAAACGGTCCTGAAATTTCGTAGGAAAAATTCAAAAATTTTTGTTGGAAAAAGTCCTAAAATTTTGTTGGAAAAATACTTTAGTAATAAACTAAAGGTTATTTCAAAATGTCTTCATTGTACTTGATATAAAACAGTGCGAGCTAATAGATACAAAAAACAAATTACAAACAAATAAAAATACAAAACTCACAAAACCATGCATGAAAAGCATCATCTGATTATTAAAGTGTACCAGATAATTCTGGCTTTGGAATGCGATCGCGCAATTGAAATGTAGTCCGCCATTCAAATGCATAAAAATCGTTACAAAATGAAAAACTAAGTTCACACCAGAATTCCATATTTTTATTTCATTTAAAAAAGTCAACCAACGTTTTTTAATAGTTTCAGTCAAAATTGTCATATTATAATTTTAATAAAATACGTGCAATAAATATTATGTTATTAAAACAAAATCCCGGAGTCCAGTGTTTTTTATTCAGTCACGTTCACGACACTATAAAAAAAAAGTCATTGAAAAATCATGAAATAAAAGACTTATAAAAAACATTAAAAAGTAAGTTATAAATAAACCTAACTTTTCAGAATTTTATATGTGTTATATAAGAGAGGAAAAAACTCCTAACATAAACCACGCCATACTGTGGTTGCTTCGCATTTCTAGTATCAAAATGATAGCCAACTTGTTTTGACTTTATATCCTGATTTTTCCGTAACTTTTTAATGTTTTTTATAAGTCTTTTATTTCCTGATTTTTCAATGACTTTTTTTTTATAGTGTCGTGAACGTGACTGACTATAAAACACTGGACTCCGGGATTTTGTTTCAATAGCATAATATTATATATACACATATGAATTTAATACATACACATTTGAGTTTAATGATAACTGCTATATTTTAATTATGTATAAATTTTTATTTTTCTATTTTACGAATTACAAAACATATTTACTGCAGATTTAAAACGTGCTTCATCACACTATTAACTATAAACGTGCTTCATCACACTATTAACTATAAATTTGTAAGAATTTAATGCAACATTTTTTTGGATACTTTTCATGTATTAATTAAGCAAGAAATATAATCTAATATGGTTTCACTTCGGGTTCTTTAAATTCTATAAGTTCTTTAGTTTCATGCCTGTTCACTGATTTCTCCGATTGAAACTTAGATATTTTTTCCATATTACTTATAAAAAAATTTCTCAGTGCGAAGCTATCAGTTAAAAGGATTTCCTTACCTTCAGGGAACATTCCATCATTTTTGTCCGTACTATTAACGAGGGAGTTTGTCAAGTTCTCCGTATCGGTAGTATTTAAAAAGTTTGTTTCATTTTCTTTGCTTTCCTTATTTTTTAAAACGTCCCCATTATATAGAACTTTTGAGGTATTTTTTGCAACTTCTTGTTGTAACACATTTGTGCTTTCTTTATTGTGGTTAGATTTTTCTTTTTTTAGTTCTTTCATAAATTTATTAATTTCGTTTTCAATATTCAGGACTGAGTTTAATGTAGAATCTGCAGACGTTTCGGAAAGATATATTGTGGAGTCGTTTATTTTCTTGTTTTCAAGTAATTTTGTAGGGTCCTTCAATTTTTCTATTGGAGCTGAATTCAAATGAGATAATGTAGCTTGTTGGAGCTTGTTTCCTTTTTTTATTGATCGGCAGCCAAACATTTCTAAAATTTTTGATGCACATGGACCTTCCTTTTCGATCTCTCCTTGCTTTGTGTATTTGGAAGTCATATCACAAAGTTTTAAAAAATATTCGCAGTTTTTTAATTTAATATGGCGACAACTCGAATCAGCGGGATTGCAGTCAGATGTTGTCAGTAGTGAGCCAGAAAATGTTGGCGTTGAGCCAGGAGCATTACTTTTGCTGTTGTGTTGCATTAGCTGAAGAAATGATGGAGTTTCCTTAAAATCATACTCTGGAAATGCTCTATTCTCATAACTATAGCCTGGATCAGTAGATTCTTGATTTACTGCACAATAAAAAAAACAATATAAATCAAAGAATGTATAAAGTGATTATTTTAGCAAAAACTTATATGCTTCAACGAAGTGCATAAAAGTTTAATCAAGATTTTCATACCAAAATTTTTCTTTCTCGTATTCAAATTTAATATAAAAAGATTTTAAGTTTATTTACTTTGTTTTTTGTTAATTACGTTTCTGTTGGTGAAATATCAGGTGAAAAAAATTCAGACAAACTACTTAGCATCCGTAAAACTAATTGGAAGTCGGAAAACCAATTTTACGGATAACATAAAAGTTTATTAAGTGTACCTTTTTTAACAATTTTACTTAATTATCAAATTAATTAATACAGTTACGAAGAATTCATTATGCTTTCTTAAAAAGATAATTTTAATTTTGCAAAACAATACTTGAATTGTTAAATATTGTTAAATTTAGTTTGCATTTTACAAATTTAAGATCGAGTATTAATTGGTCAAAAACCCGTGATAGCATTAAATGATAAATTACTGAACGAAAATAAATCACCAACAAAATTTATTTTAGTTCATTGTTAAATTAGGCATACTTGCGGGCATTAATACCTGCCTGACAGGTGAAGTCGTCAAACATTCAACATTCTGTTTCTAGTCGAGTTTAGGTATATACTTATTTATATAGTAAAAGTTTATATGAATAAAATTAATTTATTTTACAGAAAGATGGCTCAATGTTTTTGAAAAGTATTACTGTATTTGTAAAACGCCTCCATCTTATTTTTTTATTTGTAGATAAAGTAAAGTATTTTTAGAGCATAAACAATTTTTTGAATCTTTTAAAAAAATATATATATATAAATGTCATATACCACCAAAACCAGGAGTAAATCTGCTTGTAAATTTGACTGGAAAGAGTTCAGAGTTTCTTCCATCAGAACTCCCAACTTGCAGAAATATTCTCAAGTATGGCCTATATTTAAGGGAGATTAGTGAAAAAAATTACAGAAACTATACTGTATATCAGCTTGTAAAAGTTATTATTCCAGAAATTTTGTTACAGTGGAAAAAAACTAATTCTCAATTTATAAATCCAGTTATTAATTCTGAAAGAAGAATCAAATGTAAAGTAAAAGATTTGTGGTTATTGGCTGTTAAAGTTAGTAATGGCAATGTAGCCTCACCAATTAGAAATAGATTTATGGAAAAACTTGATAAACTTTTTGGTTTGTTTACATGCAATTGTAAAATACTTTTTTTGCTTAGAGAATTGTGAAGAAAACTGTGACAGAAAAGCTCACATTGTATTTACTTGTAAAAAAGAAAAAAAATTCCTCTTCTTGAGTTGAACTTTGTTAGATATCAAAGCTATCCTTCAAATAGCTGGCATTGATCATATTGAAACTCGAAAACAAAATAAAAAAAATAAATTGTCAATAGAAAATCAGGTTTCACAAATAAAAAAATTAAAAACAGACCAGGAGATTCTTAATCAAGAAAATATTTTTTTTTTTCCCAAGAGTGACTCAGACGAAGTCTGTGAAGATACAAATGATAAAATAAAAATTAATATTTCAAAAATGAAAAAAGTAAAAAAAAAAAGTGTATTATATAACACAATGAATATAAAAAATATAGCATTAGCAAGCTTAAGGCATCATACAGGTTTGAGAGAAACTGCAGAAATAGCAACTGCTGCCCTTATTGATGCTAAAATTATCACTAAAGGAAACACTTGCTTAATTATTGACCACAACAAAGTTAAGCGAGCTCAAGAAAAAATTGGAAAAGAGTTGACCTTAAAACTCCAAAATGAACTTAACAATAATAGTTTGAGTTGTATTTTTTTTGATGGTAGAAAAGATGACAGTAAAATCTTCTTTGATGTTGAAGGCAGAAAATTCCCAGGTTTAATAAAAGAAGAACATTATACTGTGTGCAGTGAACCTGGTAAAAATTATCTATTCCATTTTATTTCTGAAGAATCAGATTTAAAAAAAACCTGCAGAGATAATTGCTGATCATTTAATTGATTGGCCTAAAGGAAGATGTTTACATTTGACATTAGAAGCCATAGGTTGTGATAGTACTAATTTAAATACTGGATGGGCAGGAGGAGTAATACAATAGCTTGAAAAAAAACTTCATAAAAAACTTGTATGAATTGTATGTGATCTGCACACTGGGGAACTGAGTTAAGAAGTCTTACAAAGTTTCTTGATGGTCCTACTAAAGCCAGTAATCATTGGTCAGGACAGCTGGGTAAGATGTTGAATGATGCTACCAACCTTGAAATTACCTTGAATTTTTAAAAGTGTGTGAAAACTCTCCATTTATCTACCTTAGTCCTGACATTATCAAAGATCTAAGCACTGATCAGAGCTATGCATACCAAATTGTGACATCTATTAAAACTGGAGTTTTGCCTAAGAGACTTGTATTACTAGAAATCGGTCCTGTTTGTCATAGTAGATGGCTAACTACTGCTTTAAGGTTTTGCAGAATCTGGGTATCTAAACATGAGTTAACAGGTGACCTTTTAAATAGGTTGAAAATGATTGTTGAGTACATAGTAGGTGTCTATATTTCCAACTGGTTTAGCATTAAAGTAAGTTCATACTGGGTGGAAGGACCAATAAACTCACTTAAACATATGCAATTACTAAAAAATCAAACTCAGGAGGTAATTGACATTGTTTTACCCACTTTCAAATGATCAGCATGGTATGCTCACCCTGAATCAGTTTTGCAAAGTATGCTCTGTGGTCAACTATTTTATCTGTTGATAAAATAGTTGAAATAAGAGGAGCATGGAATGAGGCACTTCAATTTGGAGATAGATCTTTTAGGATTCGAAAGACTCCTGTCATCATTACGGAAGCAACCTGTTTGTCTGAACTTATAGACTGGAGTGATATTACTGAACCACCTCTAACATGTCATTTATCAACTGAAGCAGTTAAAGAATTTGTTAACACTCCAATGAAAGTAACAATGTGGCCTTCCCATACACAATCTGTTGAAAGATGTGTAAAAATGACATCTGAAAGTGCTTGCCATGTCTTTGATCAGGCCAGAAGTAATACTTACATTCAAGGTCAAATTACTAGCGGAGAATTAATGTCCAATAATTCTAGTAAGAAAGACATGGTAAACCTCATTAAAAAAAATTAGTTGTAAACTATTATTTAATCATCTTTAGTTAGATAACTATTTCTTGGACTTGTTTTTTTATGAAGTAAATATAAACATGTGAGTGTATAAAAAACTTGATGTTCTACTATTAAAAAAACTTGATGTTCTACTAAGAGTTTAGAGTTTTATATATATATATATATATATATATATATATATATATATATATATATATATATATATATATATATATTTATATAAAACTCTAAACTCTTTCTAATTACAAAAATGAACTGATATACACTTAGTTTTTGGTATTACAAATGTGTGTAAATACATATATATATATATATATATATATATATATATATATATATATATATATATATATATAATATATATATATATATATATATATATATATATATATATATATATATATATATATATATATATATATATATATATATATATATATATATATATATATATATATATATATATATATATATATATGTATATATATATATATATCAAAAAGTATTAAAATTTGATACCAAACATCATAAATTGTTGTTTTTTTAACTTGTAAAACACATAGTTAAAATAAACAACTTTAAATCATCATTCCCATATAATCCAAAAAACATAAACATTGCGAAAAGGAGAGTGTATACTTCAAAAGTATATTTGTTATTTAATTTTGTTTAATAAACTAAATTTTGAAATGCCTAATTTTGTGGACTAAGTTAAATTTTAGTTTACTACATGGTTTGGTAAATAAATGCAACCTTCGGAGATTACGACAAACTTCAGCTTCAAGAATAAAAGCAGTCTAAAAAAATAATAGTTTAAGGGTGAAAAAAGGAGCTTAAAAGATTTTTTCCAAAAAAATTTTTTTTTTCATGTTTTGCATACTGATTTACGAAAAAAAAACACTAGCCATCATCAAATTTAAAAAAAAAGTGAATATCGACACACCCTAATGTTCATTTATGATGTTTACGTCTAGTCAAGACCACCACCCCAAGAAAAAATGTTCTATAGAATTTCTATAAACTTTTGAAACATATGGCCTATAGAAATTCTATAGAATTCTATAGAACTTCTATAGAATTTCTATTAATTTCTATAGAAATTCCTATAGAACTTTTTTTTCTTCTTTTTCTTCTATAGAAAAAAAAGTTTTATAGCAATTTCTAAAGAAATTAATAAACATTCTATAGAAATTCTAAAGAATTCTATAGAATTTCTATAGGCCGTATGTTTCAAAAGTTTATAGAAATTCTATAGAACTTTTTGTCCTGGGACTGCATTTGTCTTCTGAGTAAAACAAATATTTATTGATTTCATTCATTATAAAACTTCAACGGCATTCATTATAAAACTTCAACGTAAGTATAATCTACAATATTAAATTATTGTCACAAAAGAATAAACGCGTGAAATTTTTCACTTAAATAAGAAATATTGTTAAATATTTGACAATTACAAAAAACGAATATTTTCTGATTTATGAAACCCAATATTGTATTTTCTATTATACTTGAGAACAATAAATTTTTTTACCAGTGCTTTAAATTTGTATATAGAATTTTTTATGGCACAAAATATAAATGAATTTAAAATAATAATGTATAATAAATTTTAACTTAAAATCTATAGATGTTTGGAATCAGAAAAAAATCAAAATTATCAGGCGCGCAAAATAAGAAAAATCGACTTAAGCGAGAAGAGGCTCGACAAAAGCTATCAGGTTCTTTAGATAAATTCACTATTAAAACTATCAATCCTACGACTGCAACGGAAGAAAATCATGACCTGAATCTCGAAACACAAAGTTCATCTGGTGTATCCACAAACTCTACAATAGAAAACGAATCGAAAGAAAGTAATAAAATCGATTCCGATTCTGAAAAAATTGATTTTAACTTTAAAACTGTTAATCCTATTACGACTGCAGCGGAAGAAAATCAAGACCTGAATCCCGAAACACCAAGTTCTTCTTCTGGTGTTTCCATAAACAAAGAAATTAATAAAATCGATTCCGATTCCGAAAAAATAATAAAATCGATTCCGATTCCGAAAAAATTGATTTTAACGATCCGGCTACTTGGCCAAAACAAATTAATATAAAATTAAGAGATTGTTTAATAGAAAATGATCCTAAGCAATTAATTTTGAAAGACTTCCCAAAAATTGAGTCCGGACGTAAATCTTCTAATAATTATTATTATCGAACTTTATCAAACGGGGAAAAAATTTGCAGGAGTTATTTGCTTTATTCGAAAACTCATATTTCAGAATTTTGTTACTTTTGCAAATTAATGTCTGACAATACTACACAACTTACTAGTGGTTGTAATGATTGGCAACATTTAGGCCACATATTAAAAGTTCACAAAACTAGTGTTGGGCACATAAAAAATAGTTCAAAATATAGCGAATTGAGAATGTCACTAAAAAAAATTGTACAATTGATGCAATGCAACAACGACTCTACGAAACCGAAAAAAAATATTGGCGATCGGTCGTGAAATTATTCATATAATACAGTATTTATTAAGATAATGCTTGGCATTTAGAGGTTCATCTAAAAATCTTTTTCAAAACGACAATGGAAACTTTTTGAAATTAATAGAAACCATAGCTAAATTCGATCCAATAATGTCTGAACATTTACATCGCCTTCAAACGTCTGAGAAAAAGAATATTAGTCATTATTTAGGTGATCAGATTCAAAACGAAATAATTAGCATTATAAGTGATGCTATTAAGAAAACGATTTTAGAAATGGTCCACTCTTCAAAATATTATTCAACCATTCTTGATACAACACCAGACATAAGCCATACTGAACAGTTAACCATTGTCATAAGATTTGTTTATCACAATAAATCAAGAAATGTTTTTTTTTTTTGTTTTGTTTGTTTTACATTTGTTAATCGTTGTACAGCTTAAAATAAAAAATAGTAAAAATAATAATATAAACTTACAATGATAAAAAAAATAACAAATATAAACAAGGTATCTGAAAGAAGATCACAAGGATCTTGTCGTCAGAACCTCAAATAAGCATTTAACAAAGATAAGATAAAAAAAAGTTAATAAACTTTTACAAAACTACAAGGTAAATAATCTGATCTGAAGAAAGATCAAGATGATCTTGTCATCAGAATTGTATACAAGAGTAAACCAATGTGGAAGTTAAAAAGTAAAAAGTATATGAACAATAAATAAAATTAGTAGGAATAAAATTCTATAAACGTAAACATGTATATAAACAATAAAAGAGTAGACCAAAAAATATTTTTAACTTTTACTACTTAAAGTTAAATTAAAAAAAACTTTTAAATGTTGCAGAAATACGTGAGCATTTTTTAGGATTCCAAAGTGTAACTGACACAACCGGTGTAGGTTTATTTGAGTTCATCATTAACCATTTGAAATTAATGAACATTAATATATCAGATTTACGCGGACAGTCGTACGATAACGGAGCCAATATGCGTGGGAGACATAATGGACTCCAACAAAAAATTCTTGAAATAAATTCACGAGCTTCTTTTGTTCCATGCGCTGCTCATTCATTAAATTTAGTAGTGAACGATGCTGCTAAAATTTCATTTGAGAATGTAAATTTTTTTAGTGTGATTCAAGAACTATATAATTATTTTTCAATCAGTGTGAAACGGTGGGATGTATTAAAAAAATACATTAAAAACTTAACCCTAAAACCACTTTCTGCAACTAGATAGGAAAGTCGGATAGAAACCCTGAAACCTCAAAAAGTTCCGTCTCAATTTGGTATGATATATTGAATCTTGTCAATATTGTCAGCAAAATAATGCAAAAGCCGACACATTCGATTTACAATTAGTAACAGAAAATCTTAATTCAATTTTGAACAACTTCAAAAGTCTTAGAACTGATGAGAAATTTAAAGAACTTATGACGTCTGCAATGGCTAAAGCTAGAGAACTTGATATTGAGCCTGATTTCCCTGAAACTCGAAAGCGAAAAAAAGGAAGTTATTCGATTACGAAACATCAGATGATACAGTGAACGATGCAAAACATGATTTTAAAATTAATTTCTACTTCGCGATTCTGGACACCACTATATCGTCAATTTCAGAACGATTTCAACAATTGCAACAACACAACGAAGATTTTTAAATAATACACAACATCAACCAACTAAAACAATGGGATAATGAGGATTTATTGAAACACTGCAAAGATTTGCATATAAAATTAACCGACGATGTAAACTTAAACGATGAAGATATTGATGGTATAGCTCTATGCGAAGAATTAAAAACCATTCAATTTTTTATAAAATCTAACTTGTTTCCTCACGAGGTTTTAAATTACATTTATAAAAATGCATTAAATGAGATCTTCCCGAATATAACTATTGTATTACGCATTTTTTTAACATTACCTGTGTCTGTTGCTTCTGGAGAAAG
Source organism: Hydra vulgaris (assembly GCF_038396675.1). Lineage (NCBI taxonomy): Eukaryota > Metazoa > Cnidaria > Hydrozoa > Anthoathecata > Hydridae > Hydra > Hydra vulgaris. Next base: position 60,702,753 of record NC_088922.1, on the reverse strand, counting down.
AAGTTTCTCTAAGTTAAAACTAATTAAAAACTATTTACGGTCTACCATGAAAGAAGAACGATTAACAGACTTATCCATAATATCTATAGAAAGTGATACTTTGGATTCCATAGAAATTAACGATCTCATAAAGAACTTTGTAGCTGCTAAAGCTAGAAGAGTACAGAATGAAGAGCTGTTTAAATAAAAAGTATTTTGATTTTTGAGTGATGAATAATTATAAAGTAATCTAATTCTTAATATATGTTTGAGACATATATTAAGAATTAGATGAGACATATATTAAGAATTAAATGTATATAACCTGTATATTTTCGTATTATATAACCTGTAATTATTTTATAAAATAAAAGATTTCATTGGAAATATTTTAATGATTAAATTCATAACAAGTCATAGTTTTTGACATTGGGGTTCAGTTCAGGGAAGGGCGCTGAAAATAATCTGGCACAAAGGCGCCTCTTACCCACGCGGCGGCCCTATATATATAGGGCCGCCGCGTGCATAAATGCATAAAAGTTTAATCGAGTTCAGGTTTAAAACAGAAATATATATATATATATATATATATATATATATATATATATATATATATATATATATATATATATATATATATATATACATATATGTATATATATATGTATATATATATATATATATATATATATACATATATGTATATATATATATGTATATATATATATATATATATATATATATATATATATATATATATATATATATATATATATATATATATATATATATATATATATATATATTTCTGTTTTAAACCTGAACTCGATTAAACTTTTATGCATTTATTTTTTGATTACGTAATTAATTGAATAATTTTTTTTTAATTAACTTATTTATGCTTTTATAATTTTTTAACTTAATAATATTAATTGTATAGCTAATTGATCTTTTTTTTTTTTTAATAAAAAAATTAGTATATTTACCAAATTTTTAATTAAAATAGTAATAGAAAGATTGATTGAATAATATCTCGATTAAACTTTGCTGCATAGTTGTATGTAGGTAAAAAAAAAAAAATTACCTCCGTAATCTTGTTTATGATAAAACGGCGCTGCTTTAAGTTGCTGTTTCAACTTATGAATAATAGAAGGAGGAGGCAATTCAAAATTACCCCATATATCATTTTCAGGAAATCCACCGTAAATATTAGGATTAGGCAACACAGTATTTGGCATATCATCTTCTATCAAGCTTTTACTACCATCAACTTTTTTACTTTTTTCACATTCATCTTTTGTACATTTTAAAATACTACTTTTTAACAAATGTTTCTTTGAAATTTCATTATTATTTCTAAAGAAGCGGTTTATGTTAAATACCGATTTCAACATTGGCTTAGGACTTAAGTTCTCTCCTTTAAAATTCGTAGAAGATCGAGGTATGCTTCTGATAAAAGATGGAAGTATGCTTCTGATGGTATTTTGCTCTGACTCAAAATCTTTAGGCTTATGCAAAGTTGCAAGTACATCTAAAATGTACATAAATAATGTTAATCAATGATAAATAAATAATAATAATAATAATAATAATAATAATAATAATAATAATAATACTAATAAACAACAATAATGTCTAAAAACAAATAGATGTATAAAAAATGACGATTAGTAAAAATTTACCATTATGTTTTGATTGGCTTTTTGTTTTTGAGGCTAAAACAATTTTAAAACATTATCATGAATGGCGTCTTAACAAGACTAAGTTTTTTTGTTTAAGACAATATTCAAAAAGTAACTGCTGAAAATATTTGAGCATTAATTTGGGAAAATTAGGACAAAAGATTTTTTTCAATCTATTATATTTAAATAATAAGTCTCAGGAAAATTTTATTCGTTTGTTTTTTCTTTTTAAAATTACGTATTATCTTTTTTTACTTGAAAAACTCTCTAAAGATTAATACAAACAATGCAAATGTTCATGCAAATGTTGAATGTAAACGTTTTATAGATTTAAATTCACCTTCAAAAGCCAAACACAGTAGCACCAAGAAAGAAACAACAATGTATTGATAAATATTAACCATCATTATTTTGGCCATTTTTACCTATAAACAAAAATAACAAAATGCAAATCTCTTTTTCAAAACTTAAACTGTTTAAGCTTCCAATAAAACATGACCTTAAAGATTGATTGCATGTTGAAGAATTTTTTAAATATCTTAAAAGTGCAACAAATACTGTTATTATTCAGCAGTCATAAAAAAAAGTCAGAATAACCAGTTTATTTATTGAACCAATTTATTGATAATGTATTTTTTAAAAAGTAGTATAACTTTACCAGTAGTATAGCTGCCTTATTAGTACGTTTCTAAGAATATATGTGGAATTGAACATTTGTAAATCTTGGAGTTAAATACTTCTTCCACATACAAATAACTACTTTTTATATACTAAATCTTTTAAAAATTAGTTCGCCGCATAATTTTTCCGATCATATTCCAGAATTAAAAACGCCAATGCGCAATGCGGGCTGACAGCGCACCCAACCGTGAAATGTTCGTTACTTTAACGACTTTGCATTAGCGTTTTTGGAATCCGATATTGTTAAAAAAATCAAACATAGAATTTAAATTTATTTAAAAGTAAAACAGTTTAAAATTCAAAACATTTTGGCACTTCTGTTTTATTTTTATAAACTGTTTAAAATTATTAACAAATAAAAACAAGGTGACTTAGTGAGCCTGTTAAGCGTAACAACGTTTGTACCATAGGTATACCTTAGCAACTTCACAAAAGTTGGTACTACGCAATTTTCACCACACAAAAATAATGTTGTAAAATTTTATTTCATAATAATATATCTGCCACTTTAGGTATCTTTTAAAATTTAACGGAAGCTTTAAATAGACCTTTAAAGTATTGCACACACTGACAATAGTTCAAAATTTTAGAATTGGCTTTAATACAACTACAGAATGAAGAGCTGTTTAAATAAAATAATGTTATGAGGTTGTTTTAATAAGAAACAATTAAAACGCATTTATTTAAACGCATGTTAGATGTGAATTAAAGATTAGAAAAATACATTAAAACATATTCAGTGGTTTTCAAAACAATATTAGTAAAACGAAAATTAAAACTAATTTTTTTTTTAACTTTAACTCTTTGTTTTTTGAATTTCTTAATTTACTAAATTAGAAAACGCTTTTTTAGTAAAACAAAAATAATAAACTTTCCAATGAAGTGTTACATATTCATTGGTTATTAAAAATGTATATTTTCATTAGTTTAAACGCATATATGCGTTTAATGTATGCATTTGGGTTAATAATATGTTTTTTAATATTTTATATTTTTCCCCATTAATTAAAACACAAACACAGAGTTTTCTTGGCACAGAAGTAACCAAAATATTATCAATAATTTTTAGAATACCATAGTTTTCTCAATGTGCATTTTAATTGGTTAAAAATTGTTTAGATAATTCTTTATCAATGTAACCAGAATATTTTCTATTGAGTTGAGATAATACGGCGGCCAAGTCATTGCTCCAACTTTTTTTTTGCATGCTGTACTTTGTGTTCGATTGAAGGGTAAACAGTCTATTTCTTTGATCCATCTTTTTAAAAAAACTCTTTCATCCCTGTTTCTTCTTTCATTTTATAACAGTCAAGTAGAGAAATAGCGTACTTAAATAACACTTTTCAGAGTTGGTTCTATCAGAATATAAACACCGTTGCCCAACATCTTAAAGCCTAAAACATCTCAAAATATTTAAACACTTTTCTCTTTTTAAGATTTTCATTAACAAGTCTTGAATCATGCTTTTTATAATACATTCTTTAGAGTGTGTTCCATTATTTTAAGTTTTTAATCTCAAAATTACTTTCATGATTCCAAACAATTTAAAACTGTTTTTGTTTTTATTTCCAGCTTTTACATTCTTAACACGAGTTTGACCTCCTATTTTTATAAAACAGTTTTAGAACTTTTAGCAGCGAAAATATTTTATAATAATTTATTTTATAATATTTCTATACCTTTTTACCAAATTTTCAGAGTGGTGAACAGAAAAACTTTTGTTTACTACTCTAAGAAGAATATTTAATGAAGAATCTACTAATAAGAATTTATTTAACGAATAATCTACTAAGAAGAATATTAACTTGCGTAAAATCTTTCAATAAAAAAATATTCAATTTGTGCTAAAAACGTAAATTATAAAACTAGCTGCTATAACTCTAAAACTTAAAGTAGTAGTTATCAAAAGTCTACCAGATCGTGATCTTGATAACTGACTGTGATTGTGATACCAGATTTTAATCATGATACCAGATCGTGATCATGATACCAGATCGTGATCATGATACCAGATCGTGATCATGATACCAGATCGTGATCATGATACCAGATCGTGATCATGATACCAGATCGTGATCATGATACCAGATCGTGATCATGATACCAGATCGTGATCGTGAGACCAGATTGTGATCATGAGACCAGATGAGTGACTTTTTTAGAGACTTTGCATTTAAAATAAAATGCTTCTTAGTTTTTTTAAGTCTCGAATTGATTTTGCTAAAAATCATAAAAATTCACTCAATTCTTCCGAAAAATTTTTTTAGAAAGTTTAATAATCTTACTAGAATAAACAATGAAGATATCAATTAAATAGTTATTTTTATCACACTTTATAAATAATCAGTGAAAAAGTAATAAAACAGTGTTTTAAACAAGAGAAAATCCTTTAAAAAACAATTACACACTATAAATTAAAGGTAGACATTTTTAGTTAAGGTCGGATATGTGATATACCCTTAGTAAGGAATAATTTTCTATCTTATAAGGTAGAAAATTATACCTTTAAGTTAGAAAATTGTATGAGAAATAATTGTTTTTAATATAATTTTCTACCCTAAAAGGTAGAAAATTACACCTTTTTTTTTTTTAAAAAAAGTTTTATAATACTTTATTATAATAATAATTTCCGTAATATAATACAAGATACTCTTATTCTTTCAAAAATAATCCAGTTATAAATATAAAAAAAAATCAAAGACAAAATAATAAGAGATAGTTATACAAAAATATATAAAAACGCGGGAAACTTGCAGAAGACCATTAAGTCTTATCATCAAGAACCGTTGTACTAGTTATGTTTTTACAATATTAAATTCCTATAATATTGTTAAAAGCAAAACTTAATTAACTAAGGTAAATAGTGTTAACACCAAAAACATTCAATGTAAAAAGACAAGAACAAATAAAACAAACAGTCAAAGAAACAACAAAGCAGTTTAAAAGAAATCATTAATAAGATTTTTATACTTTGAAATACTCTTTTTTATTAGTTTTTGAAAGCAATTATTGTTTACATCTTGTAAATTACTATATTTTGCTAAGATTTTATTCCAGATATGCGGAGCACGATACGTAATTTTAAATTGTTCTTGTTTAGTTTTGCACAATGGTTCAATTAAGCCTGTTGTGCGTAAAGTATACATAATGTTAGGTTTTATTTCATAAAGATCATTAAAAATTGAGGGGCATTGTTGAAATTTACTTTTGTACATGAGACATAAAATTTTATAAACGTTTATCTCGTATAACGTAAAGATGTTCATAATTTCGAACAGTGGTTTTGCATGTTCGTTTTTATTTTTAAAATTTATTTTTCTTAAGGCATGTTTTTGTTTTCGATAGAGTGCTTCAAGCTTGCTTTTAGATGTACTACACCACGCAATATTCGCGTAATTCAAGTAACTTTGTATAAAACTGAAATAGATTTGTTTTAGATGATGCTTATTAAGTAAATCCCGTGACTGATATAGAACGCCAATACTTTTTGATATTTTGCTTCCAATATAGGCAATATGTTTATTCCAGGTAATATTTTCGTCAATGAGAACACCAAGAAATTTTGTGACTCTTTCGCGACTAACTTCTGTGTTTTCAATAACAAGTTTTGGAAAAGAAATAGGAATTTTTTTTTTTTTTTTTAAAGGGTGGAATAATGAGAACTTTGATTTACTTGAATTAAAAGAAAGTTTATTTGCATTGAACCATAGTGAAAATTTATCTAACTCGTTGTTCATTTGTACAAAGAGTTGTGGTATATCTTTTCCTGAAATAAAAAAGTTACTGTCGTCAGCAAACATTATTGTTGATATATTTGTCGCTCTCCAGAGATCATTCACGTATATTAGGAAAAGTAGAGGCCCAAGAATAGATCCTTGGGGCACTCCACAAGAAATTAACAATGAATTTGTTAGTTTTTTATTTCCGTTATATATGGACTGTGTACGTTTACTCAGGTAATCTGCTATCCACCTGCAGGGTACGCCTCTTATGCCGTACATCGTAAGCTTTTTTATCATTATTTTATGATCCACTGTGTCAAAGGCCTTGGAGACGTCAATAAACACGCCTAAAGTAAATTCTCCGTTTGCAAAAGAGTTTTTTATTTCATTAATTAAGTGAAGTATTGCATGTTCAGTTGAAGTGCTTTTCTGGAATCCAAACTGTTTTGAATAGAATAAGTCATTATTTTTAAAAAATGCATATAACCTATTGAACATAATTCGCTCAAAAATCTTAGAAAAAATGGAAAGTATAGATATTGATCTATAGTTTCCAATATCCGTTTTATCGCCTGATTTATATATAGGTTTAACTTTTGCTGATTTAAGTATATCAGAAAAGATACCCTCATTCAGAGAACGTTTACAAATTTTAAATAAAGGCACTTTTAACTAATTAAAATAGTCAATGACAATGTTGCTATTTATACCATCAATTCCAGATGACTTATTATTATTAATTACCTTACTAAGGGTATATCACATATCCTACCCTAAGGTAGAAATTTCTACCTTTTTTTTTAGTGTGTATACAAACAATTAAATCCAATGATATATATATATATATATATATATATATATATATATATATATATATATATATATATATATATATATATATATATATATATATACATACATATATATATATATATATATATAAAATCAGTAATTATATAAAATAACTTTTTTTAACTAGTTTTTGTGAATATTTATTTCTTTTAAAAATAAATTTCCTCTAAAACATTTATTGATTACTGTAAGAATTAGTAAGTTTTTTGGTGGAACAGAAGTTCTTTATTTTATAAACTTTTTAAAGATCTCTAATTATAATATATCAAAGCTGTTCGGTAAATTAATCATATTAAAAATTGTTTGTTGTGAAATTTTTGTAAAAAAAAATTAGTTTTCTAGTTACATGCTTTTCCATTTTAATATAAATAATTAGGTACTCTTGGCATATTTTGGTTTTTTATTGCACCGAAAGGGAAGTTTTCTCATTTAAAGATACATTACTAATTACAACGAAACTAAGTGAAAAAACAGGAAAAAACGTAAAAACGGGAGTAAATTGAAAATAAAAAATCAAATTTTTTATTTCGGTTTTCAAACACACTAAATTTTACATTTAAAATAACTTTCATTCCTTAAAAAGTTGTAAAATAAATTATCTAGCTTTTTATTACGTTGCAATTTGAAGTACTGCTCAAAATTTTTATAGAAGCTTAAAAAATATTTTGAAAATTTTTAATTTAACGTTTGTTAGAATTGTAATAGCAAAAGTTATAAAATTTTATTACGCTGCCATCTTTGAGTTTTCAACAGCTCCAGACCCTCTCGTAAGTACAAGTCTTGCAAGTCTATTGCTACGTCACTGATGTAAAAGAAAATTTTCGAGGGAGTAACATGTTCAAGAACTGAACATTTTTGAATTGCTCTTTTAAATTGCTTCTTTGACTTAATTCTGATCCATATATCACCGCCATTTGGTTTTAAAAGCAAAAAAAAGCCCGTGTTATTTTAAATGTCGCTTATTTTTCATTTTCTATATGTACCAGTATTTATTTAGACGCGTTAAAAGCAGTTTTTTAAGCTTTTTTTTCAGCGGTTCTCGGTGACAAGATCATCCAATCTTCTTCGAGTCCCCGCGTTCTTGATATTCTAAATTTATTACCAGTTACTGTGTTTTATAACAACATTATTACTTTTTCTTTGAAAAATGGTTTTATGCAGTGATATAATTGTAAACAAGAACGAAAAAAAAACTAAGAAAAAAAACTAGAATTGAAATAAAAGCAATCAAGCAAGAGCAGACAATTATCGCTTTTGGTATGACATCCATGGCAATACGAAAGAAAAAAAATCGAATCAATAAATTTCTACATAATTCAATGCCAGATAGCAATAAAAATAAATGCCATGTTTTTTTTCTTCAGGTAATTTAGGTGCTTCAAAAAGAAACATCTAATTATTAAAAAAAAAAAAATTTAGGTTTTATCACAGAGCACCCCTCTTCCACGAACCTCCTCTTTTTCAGAAGAGGAGGTTCGTGGAATTGGCACGAACCTCCTCTTCTGAAGCCAGAACTCTAACTACTACATCACGACTGGTATATGTTTATGCTTAAATGCTACCTCTCTCGATAACAATTTGAATGCGTTCAAAGCGGTACTTTAACAATACAAACCAGATGTAGTGGCTGTGACCAAGACGTGGCAGCGATTCAGTGGTAAACATTCAAAGTTTCCATCCTTATTGAATAGAGTTATCATATAGTCAAAAAGGCGGTGGTGTATGTTTATATGAAGATAACTCACTAGACTCCAATGAACTAAATGACACAGGTCTAAATCCTTATTAAACTAGAGCAAGTGTGGGCAGTTGTTTATTTTGGTAATGACAGATATTGACTTTGACGTATCACCAGGCCAATGGATTTTTTAAATATGATAGAACTTGATGTGATTTTCGGTCTCATACGCGAATATATAGATAAAAACAAGTTCAAAGACTTTCTGATTATGGACGACTTTATTTTCCCATCAATAAGCTGATAAAACGATTGCGTTTCTGGATTTTTAAATGAGAATTCGATTGAGTGTATATGTGTATATATATATATTAAATAGTTTACTTTATCAACATACCAACTATCCAGCTGTCAGATGAACAACTTTTGCATACCTTAGATTTGGTCTTTAAAATTCAGTCAGTGTTAGTAAAATTAACTCAAAATTTGTTTTATGAATTATAAATAATGGTCATCTCATAATATATTTCAGTTTCATCTTATCTCATAAAGCAAGCAAAGATTTGTCGCTATATCTAATTTTGAAATTAAATATAAACTAACAGCTTATGGAATATCTGGAATCAAAACACGATAGGCGAAAGTATATCTTCTTGGGCAGAAATCACCAGTGATGAGCCAAAAGGTCGGCTATTGGACCTCTCTCGTTGCGCTGTTTATAAATTGCCTGAAACTCTAAAAAACGTAACCAAGCTCTATGCAGATGACACTAAAATATTGAATGAAATGCTTTCCTGTGCATTAGCACTTTGCAATCAGATTTTGATTTTCTAGGGACTCAAGACTGTATTGTGAAATTTACCATTTCCAAATGTTTGGCATTTTGGCTGGAATAATGAAAAATCGCCTCTTTGTATCAAAAGTTAAACGTAAAAGAATTTGAAAGAAATCTTCTCAAGCAACCTGAAATAGAAAGATAATTAATAAATATGCGTAGGCAAAACCAATCAGATGGGTTGGATTAGAAAAGGCTTTGTTCGCTTAGATAATAGACTCTTATTACTCTATATTTCTTTAGTACAATCACTGTTAGAGCTCAGTTTATAGATACAAGTTTAGTCACCAATTCAAAAAGATGAAATTGATTTATTGAAAAGAGTTAAACATTGTGAACATGGATGAACACCATCACTGAAGAATATCAACTATGAGAATCGCCTAAAAGCTCTAGACTACCTTCACAAAAAGAAGACAGAGGAGAGATGATTCAACTTTGAAAATTCTTCAACGGTTTGAACTAATAAGAAACAATAAAATTGATTTCCAACAAACGAGGTCACCACTTTAAATATGTCAAAGTACTACGAAAGCATTTCGTGAAAATTTTTTCTTTTACAGATCAGGCAATTTACAGAATAGCTCGCAAAGCAAGTTGGTTAACGCACTGTCAGTTAACAATTTTAAAGCATGTCTCGATGAGAAGCAATCAAACCAGATGAGTTATTAGTCCTAAGTCTTGCCTTAAGGCCTTGAAAGTTTTAGCATTGGCCTTCTAAAAAAAATACATGAAATTAAAGAATTAAAAGTTTTCATTCTTCATTTTTATGTATTTCTGTTTTCGGCTTTCATATATATCTACAAGTATATATTTTTTTATCAACTTAGTTGAATTCTAAGCATAATCTCGGTCTATTATTACATGTAGTTTTATTGTCTCAGCACTTGCTACCTACCATAACGTAAGGGCAAAAAATCAAGTCTTTGGTCTTAAAAAGGCTTGCGTAGGCCTTGACCTCGAAACTCTTATTCTTGGCCTTGACCTTAAAACTCTTGTCCTTGTGGCCTTGTTAACAACTCTGAATCAAACGAATCGGTTGTCATATTGTGTTATTACCACACACACTAGCTCACACCAATTACTAATCTTAATACTAAAAATTATTGTATGAATAATAAAAAGTGCCGCTGCTTCACCAGTTGTTGATATGTTTAAATAATAGTGCCTTGAAATAAGTTCAAAAACTGATGAAACTATGACTGGAAAGGAAAATGGTACAACTTATACTAAAAAAATCTGGTCCAAAGGCTATTCAATAGACTAATTGATGTTTTTTTATATGTGGACTTTACTTAACTGTATTATTGTTGTCTTTTTATGTTCAATATTGTGTGCATTGATTACTGAAATCCTTAGGTCAGTTACCATTTTTACAAAATTCAAGGGTGTTCACAATTTTTCCGACAGTAGTGTATATTCTAAAAAATACGTAAAAAGAAGGATCAACATTCATAGAAGAACAATAAATGGGATTGTAATAAACAATAGGTTAACTTGAGTATAAAAGCATGAATACAAAAACCAAATTTATGTACAAAAAAAACTTTATGTTTTGATCAAATACGTTTATATATTACAAATAAGGGATCATCCTTAAAGGACGTCACGCTAAGTTTAACTAATGGCAAGAAGTCGGAGATTGTTAGCTCAGAGATTTTTAAAGTATTATACCGCCTTATGTTCAATAAAATACTTCTACTTCTGGTTAGTATTTGAATTCTGAATGACGTTCTTTATGAACAATCCCTAAAAAAAACTATTTACAAACTGAGACTGAAGACAAACTTTGAAGAAAATAATCCATACGTTATGTTTTCAGATAAATTATTTATACATAATAATCTGGTTTTAAGTCAGGGTGGCCAGTTAAAAACTAATTTAAAATTCCAGGACATTTCCAGGACTTTTCAAAGATAATTTGGGGTATTTCAAGGATATATCTTTCCTCGACCAGAAAAACAAAATATGGTTGTCTTCATAATGTTTTATATAAATATAAACGTATGTATATATATATATATATATATATATATATATATATATATATATATATATATATATATATATATTTATATATATATATATATATATATATATATATATATATATATATATATATATATATATATATATATATATATATATATATATATATATATATATATATATATATATATATATATATATATATATATATATATATATATATATATATATATAGCGCAACGAAAGAGGTCCAATAGCCGACCTTTTGGCGCATCACTGGTGATTTCTGCCCAAGAAGATATACTTTCGCCTATCGTGTTTTGATTCCAGATATTCCTATATGTCCTATATAATATAGTAAAAGTTAAAAAATATTTTGTACTTTGTATATATACATATAGACACGTCAGGTTATCAAACACTTTTATTTAATCTCTTTCTTAGATAGCTCAAGTTTTTTTAGCGAAATATCAAGCTCTTTAATTGCCAGTTCTTTTTCTAAATTTGTGTTGTGTTTCTGAAGGAATTTGCTTTTGTAAGCAAAGTGAAGTGAAGTTTTGCTTTTCTTCTGCTTTCTTAACTTTTTAGCATCTTTCATCATTCTTAACTTGGCAGCATCAGTTTTAAGAACTTTGATGCACTTTGCAAAATTTTCTTTCTGCTTCTTTATAATTACAAATTCTTCATCAATCAATTTACGTTTCTTGCTTACTTCGTCTACCTTTAACTGATACTTATTTTCATTTAACACTGAATTGTACCTATTGTATGCTAACTTACAACTTTTTAAAAGATCACTGGGAAGCTCATACTGATGAATAACAATGTCACGGAAACTGATGTGGTCATATACTATTCTTCGGGAAACGAGAGATCTCTCTTGTAGATTCTCTACTAATAACTGCTTGTTAACACTGAATCCTCGTTCTATTGCAGATTGGCCGTGAGATAAAAGAAAAATGATAAGGCTCAAATTTTTCTCTAAATTGAACACATTCTGCACAAACAAATTCATCATACTGTTGTTTTGCATCGTCAGTTAAAAGCCATTTTAATGCACTTAATCTCTTAGCAAAATTTCAGAAAGGATACTTTTTTGTTTTGAATCATTTCATTTGAAGACAAATACGAAGCATTCCTCACTAAAGAATACTTCAATGGGCATCTCTCTTGTAATTTTTGCAATGACATTATGATTATCTGTCTACATTCTTTCTTAAATTCTAATTTCCCTTCTGGTTTACAATGAAGAGAGCTTAGCATCTATTTCAGTACTGCTCTTATGTCAATTTGGTCTACTTCAATCTTTGTTAAACTAAATACTGCTGCACTTTCTTTTAAAATGTTCGGTTTGAGAATTGTTTTCAGCAAATTTTTTGGCATATTTTCCAAACTGTTTGATAAAAATGCCACCATAGGTCAGTCTGTTTGAAATAGAACTAGGAATACTTTTAATTTTTTAGTAAGATATTTAAAAAACAGCATTTGCAAAGGTACAAACTTGTCAAGATAATGATCTAAAAGAGCTTTATAGCTCTTATTTTTGGGACATCTGCTTTTGCACACTGATTCCCAATATTTAATAATTTTAACCATGTTCGGCCATACAACAACTCTTCTAGAAGCCACAGATTCATCTTCTATCCAGCGAGTTGCACAGACACTGTAACATAATAATAAAAAAAGCTAAATTATTCTTAATTTATGCGTGTGTGTATGTATGTGTCTGTAAATCGATATCTATATATACACTACTGTCGGAAAAATTGTATACACCCTTGAATTTCGTAAAAATGGTAACTGATCTAAGGATTTCAGTAATCAATGCACACAATATTGAACACAAAACACAATAATAATACAGTTAAGTAAAGTCCATATATAAAAAAACATCAATTAGTAGTCTATTGAATAGCCTTTGGCCCACAGCCTAGTGTCGACAATTTTTCCGACAGTAGTGTGTGTGTGTGTATGTATGTATGTATGTATGTATGTATGTATGTATGTATGTATGTATGTATGTATGTATGTATGTATGTATGTATGTATGTATGTATATATATATATATATATATATATATATATATATATATATATATATACACACACACACATACACTTGCGCAAATAGATGAGTACTAATGTACTCATCTATTTTAGAAGGTGAACCTTCGAAAAGATTATAAATTGTACAACATATCAATCAATCAATTCATATATTCTGAAATAGTTGTTACATTCACGGAGGTTTACAAATAGTACATGTACTAATCTTAAGTAAAAACCTTGTAAATAAAAGTTACTAAATATAGTGTTAATGCTAATAGTAATATTATTCGTCCACAGCTGTAACAAAACGAACATTAAAAGTTAAAGGAATAAAATACTAATAGTGATAATGATAAGAGTGGTAGTAGTAACAATAATAACAATACAATGATAAAAATAAAATGACAACAATAAAAATAATTACAATAATCATAAAAAGAATAATAGTAATTTAGTACGAGTACACATACACCTTTTATTAATGTGGTTTATATTATTATCATATTTTATTAATGTGATTTATATTATACTGTGATTTATAAATTCAAATAGATAATCAAATATATTAATAACGTTGGTTATATAAAAACCTTACACGACAGTAATTATACAAAATATCAGAATATAAAATTATGTTCATAAACACATTATGTTGCATACACACATATTTAGAAACATATATAAACACACACACACATATATATACTTACATACACACGCACTCTTAAAAACATAGATTGAATGGAGAGCTTTTAGGTATAAGGAAGGTTATTCCAAGATTTTATATTTTGGTTTTTTATGGACTTATCCATAAGTAACAGAACGATGATTTAAGACTGCAGGATTCAGATTATCAGTTGATCGAAGATAGTATCGGTATTTGCATTTTTTGGGAATTGTTGAAGGTAAGAGGTAGGTTTTGTGTTGGTGGTTCCAGACAATCTGGCAATTCAAAAATTGAACAAAGTCACATAGTTTAAGGATCTTAGAAGTAAGATAAAGCACATTAGGATTGGATTTGTAATTCTGAAAATGTATTATTTTTAAAGCTTTGTTTTGAAGATGAGATATCCTAAAAACTTCTTGCTGTTGAGATTGTCCCCATATTTGACAAGCATATCGTATATGCGAGCCAAAAATGGCTTGATATATGTTTAATAATGTTTTCAGATTGACATGATGGCAACTTTAGCCATTTGATCCGCTCAATTTTATAGCTAAGTCTTTGAGGTGGGATACAAACGATAGGTTGGAATCAATTATAATTCCAAAATATTTGATTGAGTTTACAAGAATGATTTTCTGCCTACTTAATCTAAAGTTTAAATTTTTATTGATTTTTGCTTTTTTAGATTTGAATATGACCAGTTCAGTTTTGTTACAGTTGAGGGAAAGATTATTTGAGCGAAGCCACTGAACTAAATTGACAAGACCATGATTAATGTATTTGGTAATTTTTTTTAAAGATTTGTTGATAATGAGCAAGTTAGTATCATCAGCAAAGTGGTAAGGAGTTGCATACTTAATTGATTTCAACATATTTTTGCTAATTCCCACTTTTTATTAATATTAGGACCATCCATTGATACTTGAATTAGTTTTCCAAGATCAAAAACCTGTTGCTTCAATGAGTTTGTCAAATAAATTCTGTGAATTAGGGCGTCTGAGGAATTTTGAGTCTATGTTATTTTTGAGACTTTGATGTTATTGTGCTGTCAGAGGAAATAAATTTGAATATTTCATTTAAATTTTAAGCACAATCTTGAAGAAAAATAGGACATTACTACATTCAAGATCCATATTATTTATGCCTTGGTAACCCCAGCTGGAGATTGAAGATCCTCAATAGTAGACTGTGCTGATTAATAGCTTATATATTTTTTTGAATTAGGAGAACTTTATGTTACAGATAGCTGCTTCGCTGCCAGATTATTTTATCCTGTAAAGAACACAGTCAATCAATTTCCTACAAGCTTTCTAAAATTCAGGAAAACATATATTTAAATAAAAGTAGAAAAACTTATAAATCACCAGTAAAGAATATATCTGCTGTATTATGTGTCTTTACATTAAATTTATGCTTCTTACCAGTTGCATAAGAATCCAAGGCAGATACTCCCATGTTACAAATATGAATATCCATTCTGCACCAACTACATCTTGCTTTTTAAGAATTTGAAGTACAAAATTTTACCCAAGAAAAATATTTTTTGTTGTATCACTCTGTTTGAAAATGACAGTTCTTTGTCTTAGGCATTATATTAGTTATATATAATAGTTTATAATTAATTAATAAATGTTAATAACACTGACAGTAACAGTTAACAAAATTTTTTTTGGATTTCAGAAAATACATAAATTCAGTAGAAATCTACGCAATATTCATAATATATCTGTAGAAGACAAAAACATGACAATAAAATATTGAACTAATTCAAAAAAAAGTTCTAGGATTTATTGCTAAAAAGGGGTGTTTTTCCAGGACCTATCAAATTCCAGGACATTTCCAGGTTTTCAAGGACCGCTGGCCACCCTGTAAGTACACCATATTGAATACTAAATGTAATAAATAATTATATTATAAATAATATAATTATATTTAATTGTTATTAACTACTACATTATATACAATATAATTTATAATAATTATTATTAAAATGCATTGTAAATATTCAAGAAATATAAAATAAATTATGCGAAAAAAAAATCAAAACTAACAAAAGAACTGTTCAAATTTGATTTCAAAAAATTTTGATTAGTAAATTAGATTATTTCTATCAATAGTTCTTTACCTAGCACAATATCGTGTTCTTTGAGGATATACATATGCATACGTGTTTGAAAACTTTTTTAGCATCAATAATAACTGTAGTAAAAGCAAAACTTGCAAATTTATAAAAGATTACTGTCAATCTATGAAAACACCATTTCTTTATGTAAGTTTATAAAAATAGCCTTACGTAACCAGGCATGTGACTTAAAGTGTTTAAAATAAATCTTTAAATAGGCAATAAAGAGAGGGAGAATATTGTACCCATAAACATAGTAATCAGAATAAAAGGAGTAAAAACATTCCAAACTGGCCATAACGCTATACACATACTAAAAAACAAGATGATCATATACATAAAAGTTTTAAAAAAGGAGATATCCATTATTAATTATTATTATAAGTAATAATGGCTGTTATTATGAAAAATAAATATGCAAAACTCACATAACCATGCCGGTTATAAATAACACGGTAGCTACAGGTACTGCAAAAGGACAATGAACTTCATAATCAGAGATTCCTTTATAATAGTGATAATAGCCTATCATGAAAACAGCAATAAGTACGCTAACAAATATCATTGCCAAACCAGGGTACAAATATAAACTAAAAAAATCAATCAACACTTTAGTAGATCTGAAAATACTAAAATTTTGTTAGAAAAAATGTTTGGCCTCAACTTAAAATAAATTCATTAATGCACCGTTGCTTAAAAATGTGACTAACCGCTCTATTCGTGTATCAACTCTCAGTGCAATGTAGAAGTCCGTATAGTGGAATGTTGCAATGCCTGCTAGCATCCAAAATATAATATGCAAGTAATGGCTTATTGAAGTTTTTTGTTTGTGTTTTTCCAAAATCTGTTTATTTTTGTAATTAAAATTATCTAAAAAAATAAATCGCTTTGTATAGTATTTCAAATATATAAATATTGTTGAATTTCAATAAAGATATTTCCTAACCTTCAGTTATCTCATCAAACTTGCGACTTCTGTATCGAGGAACACCCAACAATGATGCACTTTCAGACATCTTTTTAAGAAAGTTTGTTATCAGCAACAAAATGAATTAAATTTAAACTGATGTCAAATTGTTGAAGAAGAAAAAAAAGATTTAAAATAATCCGTTGAAAAAAATATTAAAGAGCAAAAAAGCTTAGATTAACCACTTTAAATTTTATATTTAAAATGTATAAAAAGTGTGAAAGTTATTCTTTAAAACAGAACTTTATTCTATTTACTAACAAATGTACATTTTTCTTATCTTATACAGTTATTATTAAAAACTGATTTTATTCCTTTGAAACATTTTAGCATTAATTATTTTCATATTAACAATCAATTGTTTGTTATTCTCTTATGGAAATATTGCTACTTTCAAAGTGTCATCACAGCTTCTTCATTATAGCTTCATTTTTACTATTTACACGAGATTTTTTCATTATGTCTGCTTGTCCCATCTCCATACAGAGCCATCATCACAAACAGCAATTAGTACTCTAAAAACATTAAATTTACAAACAAAAAGAAAATCAGTACTTAGACGGGCAGGGGTGAATGCAGAAATTTTCAACAGGTAAATGATCATATCGCTGCTCCAACCCAAACCCTCAGCTGATGTAACAGCACTCCTTTGTATGTTCTCCCTAAATCAGTCGAAGTACTGAAGCTTCCAAGCTCCTAACCCTATTTCTGCACTCTTTTGCACTCATATTTTACTTTTCTGCACTCATATTTTACCCGTTGAAAAATTCTGCATTTCAATAATGCCCCACTTGGATATAATAAAAAATTTTGTTAGTTTTAAATGTATTTTATATAGTTTTAGAGCTTTTGCTTATCGGTAACTTATATTTATACAAACAACAACTACAACAAATTTTTAAAATTTTTTTTTAACCCTGTATACTAATGTCAGGGTTAGAGTTAAAATATTTCTGATTTACGTCATCTAAATTTATTAATAAAATATCACAACAAAGTTGCAGAGACCACTGATTTTTTCTGGTGAAAAAGTAATTAAAAATGACCAAAAAAAAAAAAAATAGTTCTCAGTAGTTAAAAAAAAATCTCACGATTAGAAAAAAGGTTTATTTTAAATAAAAATTAGTTATTCAAAATAAATCCTAAATGGTTGGAAATTAAAACCTCATAACGATGCAGATGACATATTTTAGCATTTCAAATGCAAAAGGTAGCATTTTAAATGCATCAGAATAAATCATAGTATTTTAAATGCATCAGAAGAAGGATATTACAGGGTGTTAGCCAGCCTGGTGGAACCACGCATAACGCGGTTTCCCACTTGGCTTAAAATTCCCAAAGGTTCTTAAGATTATGGTAAAAAAAAAAAAATTAAATCAGTTTCAGATTTGAAGTGTTGCGCTAGACGAGTAAAAAACGCAATTAGTACGCACGACAAGGAAATGAATCAAGTTAATGAATTAAGATCAATTTTTTAATGTGAAAAAACGTGTCGTCATTAACAAGCAAGATCATTCATTAAAAAGTTGAAAAAATAATAATTTTTAATTGACGTCAGTTATTCTCCAGTTAAAATTGTTCAATACGTTTAATAAATTATTTCATTAATTTATTTTTGTTATTCAAAAAATGTTTATTTACATTCTTGCTGTTTATCTTGAGTTAGGAAAGTTACATATAAAATTTGCATATTGATAAATATTATAATTTAAAATAAGTTAATAACGTTTTTATATTAAAAGATTTATTAATAATTTCGGCAAAATAAGTTAGCTGGTAAAGTAAACCGAAAATAACAACAAAAAAATCAAAAATAAAACATGCAATGAAACGAATTATATATTTTACATTTGCGTAAAATATAAACGAAGATAATTAAAATAATATTATAATATTATTAATTATTAACAATATTTACAATAATTACAAATTTTTTTTTTTTTAAATTTACAAATACAAAATTTACGTAGATATTTAATGTATATCTGTAAATTAAAAAAAAATAATAAAAAAAAAATTAGTTTTTGTATTTAAATATATTTTTTTACTTAAATACCTTATTTACTAGATATTTAATTATGCCGATTAAATTTAGTTGATGCCCTTATTTTAAAATACTATAGCGTCTGTATGATATTTTGTTGACTACGACATATTTCCGTTAAATGATCAGGTCTGTGAAACATGAAAAGACGAAAAAAATAAAATGATAAATTTTGCGTTATCATAAAATATAAATGTTTGAAGCGAAAAAACCCAGACCGGAGATTCTTTTTTTTTTAAATCTTTTTAAAATCTCAATCGCGTGTCCAAATTCGAATAAGATTTTAAATAAACACGATTTTTAGGTAAAATGAACATCGTAGATTAAAAATTTGACCTGTTCCGATCGTGTATTGGAGCTTGTTTTTGATTGCGAGTTCTTTTTTGGTCGGAATTCTAGTACTTTTTGTAAAAATTGATAGAAATATTGTATTTTGACAACTATATAAAGCTAATATAGGTCAGAAACGATTAGAACTAGGATCTATAGAAAATTAAGGCACTTTTTCAAAAGATTTTTAACTAAATTTAGTTAACGCCGATGAGCGAAAGTGATCTAAAGACTCCGAAATGGTATTCTTTAAATTCCTTATTATGGGTAGTAAAAAGGATTAGAAAATTACATAAAAAAGAGAAAAGTTTCTTCAAATATTAAAAAAACCTGAAGCGAAAAAAAAAATAACTTCTAAAGCTTTTGTTTGGACATAATACGCTTATAAAATCCTGCTAATTTCAAATAAATAAGTTCGAATAATTTGTAAATCGCCTTAACTACACCGAGGATTTAAATTAAAGTAGCATTATATTTGCCGGAAATTGGCGAGCCAACCAAGTTTTTCAATTAAAAGTTATTAAAATTTCGAAAACTTTAATTTAACTTTCATTTAAAAGCTACCGATTTAAATAAGTTTTATTAACTTTTGAATGTATCTATGATAAAAATTGTAATAAAAAATATGATGAACAATAATACGATTACCTATGTAAGAAAGTTAAGAAATTTTTTTTAAGTATTTTAAAATTTTTAGTTTTAAAATGCTAAAGTATTTAAAAACTGAAACATTCAAAATCTTTCCATATAATTAGGGTTGCCAACGTCTGGATTTTACGAAAATTAAAATTTTACGGATTTTAAAAACCTGTAATAATTTTTTTTTAGTGTTTTCCTTCGTAAAAGCCGTAAAATTCTAGCATTCCTACGTATTACGTATAGTGTTTTTTATCGACTGTCGTTAATTAAAAAGTTGTTTCAGCAAGTTAAAAAGTTACAAGAGGATCTTGGAAATCGTCAAAAATGTTTTGTTAAAAATTAAATACTATTTAGCATTTTTTTTACATTTCTAATTTAAAAATGAAAATAAAAATAACAGAAGACAATATATGTAACTAATCGTTTAAACCTTTTACAACTGTATTTAATAGCGATGTACGCAATTAAAATAGATCAAAGTTTCAATGAATAAATTGATTAATTTATTCATTAAAAAAATTGCAAACAATTGTCTTTTGTTCTTTCTCTCTACAATATTAAACAAAGGAGGTAAGCGATTTAAAAATGAAAACTGACGAAGATTGCTCAAAATGAAACAAGTTGAATAATTAGAATTAAACATTTATAAAATAGAAAAATATTCCTATGAATATTTAGCAAAAATAGAAAATTTTTATTGAAACTTAATTGTTTCTAAAAAATTTTTCTACTTTTTTAAATGTCAGAAATGTAATGACCTTTTTTTTTTTTTGGCGGCACCTAAATTCCCAATTTCGCTAAAACGCTGTATGAATTTTTTTCTGGCTAAAACCTTGTATAATGAATGGATTTCTGCTTTCGCGAGTAAAACAATAGTTGATTTTGCGTTTTTCGATTTTGACTTAAATTCTTGAGCTACAAAATTATTTAAAATAGTCTAGTTACATAATTAAAGTCACTTAGTTACCATAGTTGCCAAAAACGTGTAACCTTACTATTAAAGCAATATTATATATACTTTTGAAGAGAACTTTACTATAAAAAAAGAGTTATATTGTAAAGATATAACTTTACTATTAAAGAGATAAAATTTAAATTATTTAAACAATAAAATTATTAAAAATAAAAAATAAAATAAAATTATATCGTTACTTGGCTGAACTATTGAACGAAATTTGGCGAACAACCGTTGTACACTTGGAATGAAAAAGTATCGTTGGTCTAAAATTGAAAATATATAAAAAAGAATAAATATCTATATATATCTATATCCATATATCTATATCTATATCTATATATATTAGGGGTGTTCACATAACTACTGGAAAATTTTTTTTTCTCTGATCTGAATGCACACTAGTTTATTTTGTGCCAATTGGCATTAAAATTTACTGTGCAAAAGATAACTAAAATAAATAAATGTTTAGAGGTTGCTCAATGGCCTTTTAGTTTTACAATAATAGCATTACGCCTTAAATAATTTCCTAATTTTATCCCATGATCAATTTAGATAAAATATTAAACAAATTTGATGTACCATTGTCTTTTATGAGCTAACTTCTTTGGTCATGTGACAAGCAGCCATCTTGTCATATGATGTTTTTGATTGAAAAACATTTTCATTAATTGTAATTTTTTGCTGAACAACTGAAATATTTAAAGATTTTGAGGTTCTTACTTAATTTAATCCTACAAAATAATTATTATAGCTCTTATGCCAATATCTTGTTTTTTAGTGCTAAATATTATTGGGTGACTTAACTTACTTTAGTGTTTGTAGTTTTGTAATACTTATGATTTCATCACATTCATATTGAAATATTGATCACATATTTTAAATTATGTTTGCAAATTAATATTTAATTTCTCAAGTTGAGTTTAATTTGGTATCATTTAATTTTAGCTTGTTGCTGAAAATGAGTGAAAAGATAAGTTCTTCAAATTTTCCTTTGACACGTAATCGAACTGATTGGTCAACCTGAGAACAACCTACCAAACAATGTCCTTCCAACGATGGTTGATGTGTTAAGGACGTTTTTCCACTATCACAAAGCATTGAAACAAACAGTTCCAGCCAGTGCAAAAGCAACACCTAATGGTTTAGCTCACATCTGGAAAAAAGCCAGAATTCCAATGACTTACCAGCCTCATATTGTATCAAAAGTGAAAGCATGTGTCGATAAATTTAATTTAATTAAAAAGAATAAAAGAAGAGCTAGTAAGTCACAGATTGCTAGAGAGAAAGATTTTAGTATCAAATTAGATTTACTGTTTGACATTTCATACAAGGATGCAAACAAGCTAATCAAAATTGATGAAGATAAAATATTTCCGGAAGAACAAAAGAATGCTCGTATGATGAAGATGGCTGGAGATGTAAAATTATCTCAACAAGATAAGCAAACAGCAGAGCGTCAACAAGCAGAAACAAAAAGAAAGCAGAATGAGGAAGAGAGAAGACAAAAAGCAAATGCTGTCTTTTCCCCTAGCTGTAGCCACTTTAGTCTTGATTGTGATAGTGATAGCAAAGCAACAGAAGTCAGTGACATTCCTTATGACAATGATGATTATGAAATAGAAATTCTGGTTTATCACAAAAAACTAGTAACCCAATCAACTGACTGTGAACAAAGTCCTAAAAATAAAAAGCCACATATTCTCAATGAAATTTTGTCTTCTCCAGATGTATCATCCACACTTGATCGAATCAATTTATCTGACCAAAAATTCACTATATTGGCAGCTGCAATTGCTAGAGCAAGTGGAGAGGACCTCCAAAGTGCACCATTATCAAGATCAACAGTCTGCCGCAAATGCATCATGCACCGTTCATCAACTGAAAATCATATTCGGCAGAAATTTATGTCAAGTGAGAAACAATATATGGTCGTCCACTGGGATGGTAAGATGATGAGAGACAGCAGCAACTATGAAAATCTAAAGTCTAATGTTGATAGAATTTCTATTGATGTGACTGGTCGTAATCTGGAGAAAATACTGGGTATTGTAAAGATATCATCTGGCACTGGACTGGCACAAGCAACCTTCCAGTTACTGACCATATGGAATGCTGCAAATTATATTGTCGGTATGTGTTTTGACACAACAGCGTCAAACACGGGTTCCAAAATGGTGCGTGCATCTTGCTAGAGAAGTTGATGGAGAAAAATCTTCTCTACTTTGCGTGCCGTCACCATATGCATGAAGTAATTATTGGGGAAATATACTCAGTTTTGCTTGGACCCAGCAGTGGGCCCATCATTGCTCTATTTGAACGATTTCAGAAGTGTTGGCTAAACATAAATCAAGCCAATTATGCTCCATTATATCGCCCATCTTGCTGAACCACAGCTTCAGCAACTTAGATCAGAGGCTGGCTGCTTTCTGCAGCCTTTCTTATCAGATGACTCATCGTACTTATCAAGAGAAGACTACAAAGAGATGATCGAGCTGTGCCTTTTAATTTTGAGTTTTCTGTTATCAGACTGGCCACCAAGAAATATCGCTTTTGCATGCCAGGAGCTTATCACATGGCTAGATGGATGGCTTAAGTCATCTATTGTATGAAGATATACCTCTTAAGAAACGAATTCAAGCTGACTATGAAAGAACAGAACAACTTGTGCGAATTTTGTATCATTGCTGCTCATATCTATGTACCAGCATGGATTGCCTGTCCAAGTGATGCTCCAGAAAATGACCTGATGCTCTTCACAAGAATTAAACAATATTCTGAGGTCAACAAGGTCATTTCAAATGCTGCTATGAAGAAGCTTCAAAATCACACTTGGTACCTTGGGTCAGAAATGATTCCACTTTCATTATTTTCTGACAGGGTTTGTGACAGAAAAAAAGTTGAATGTTGAAGCTATGATTCAAAGTGGAGCTGATTGGAGTGTCAGGGGTATAAAGTGTTCAGCAGCAGAATTAAACAAGTTGGAAAAGAAGCAACTTCATGAGCTTGTTACATCTTCATCAACTGCTGCTTTGCAGTCACTTGGTCTTGATGTAACCATTTTATCTGCAACCGATCCAAAGACCTGGGAGGAAATTGCTGAATTTCATTATACTAAGGCAATTGTTAAATCTGTGAAAGTTATCAATGACACTGCTGAGCGTTCTGTTGCTCTTATGAGCACATTTAATCAATCCATCACAAAAACTGAATCTGAAATGCAGAAACTAATACAAGTTGTTGAGGACAACAGAAAACGCATTCCAGATTGCCGCAAAAGCATCTTGATGACATATGGCACTGTTGCTACAGACTAAACTTTTGATCTTGTAAATAGTGCAACATTTGAATGTTATTTGCATTATTTAAGGAACTTTTTGAAAATGATAAATTGTATATCATAGCTATAACTCAAGTTTTTTAAATATTGTTGTTGCGGCGAATGCTTTTGAGGACAACAGAAAACACAGTTTTAACAAAATAAATTTTTATTTTCCTTGAGCAACCTCTAAATATTATCCAAAACAATTAAGATTAAGTTTTTTTCAATCAAAGAAACAATATTTAAAACTGTGCAACATTATTATATATAATATGTTGCACAGTTTTAAATATTGTTTCTTTGATATAATATGTTTGCGATAATTCATAAAGAGGCAAAGACGAGGACTCAGTCAGAGAGTTGCCATTCATTAACATAGGAATATTAAGGAATGGAAATTTACAAGCCACTGGGAGACCCAATCTGTTACAGAAGTGATATCAGATTCAAGATTGGCTGCCTGTTCTAAGCAATCAAAAAGTCATCAGTCATCAGTAAAAAGAGTTACTTTAGATGTAAGGTTGTCGAGAAGATCATTAATGGATAAAAGGTTGTCTAGAAGATCATTAGCTGTAGAACAGTTTAACTGAAATCTGACTTTAGCAGCTGAAGTTGGAGTGATTTGAATACCTAACAATGGGTTAACCTGTTTAATTGGAATGGTCATAAGGTTCAGGTAATAAGGTTCGTAAGGTTCAGGTCGTAAGGTTCAGGTCGTAATGGTCGTAATGGAATGGTCGTAAGGTTCAGGTAATAAGGTCGTAAGGTTCAGGTCGTAAGGTTCAGGTAAGTTCAATGGTCGTAAGGTTCAGGTAATAGTTCAGCCATATCCTTAGGAGATGTAATAAGATTAGTCCCATGAATGAGAGATGGAATGTTAGATCTTCCTGTGTTAATGACACTATTGAAGATTTTTTAAAAGTTATGGGATTTAGTGAACTGAGAATAATGGAGCTTAACATCAGACAGCACCATTTTACATCGGTTTCTTGCAATAATAAATAGCTGTTTGATCTCAACAGAGTTGCTCTTTTGAAAAAGATGAAAAAAATAATGATTACAATTGGATATAGCACCTGTACAAAAAAGTGAAAACCATGGAACAGAATGAAGCTTGAATTTGAACCCACAAGAAGGAATAAAAGCTTCCATTCCTGCCTGAATCCAGGTGGTTAAGTAGGAGGTGCATTTTTCAACTGAGAGAAAAAGACACCAGCCCAACAATCATCACAAAAAAAATCCCAGTCAGCGTTAGGGTAGTAGTAAGTAGTGTGATGATAGGGTGAGTCTGAAGAAGAATTACGAGATAGAATTTTTAGAGATTATTGTATGGTCAGAACCACTGAAGAGAGAAAAAGGAGAAACTGAACTCAAGCTAGAATCAGAGACAAGACATAAATCCAGCAGTGAAGTTAAATGATTAGTGTTGTCAGGAAAACAATTCACAAAGTTAACTATCTGAGTAAGAGATTAAGAAATGTAGAAGCTATAGGCTTCTACATTTTTTATATGCCAGCAGGGTCAGTGATATTAGAGCTAAGCCAATATTGGCAGAGAGGTAAAGATTAAGGGCATGGCCAATATGATCAGAAATTACATCTAAAAGAGTGCAGTTTTCAGAAAAAGGAGAACAATAAAGAACAAAGAGAAAGATAATAGAGTGAAAAGAAGCTAAGTGAAAGCACATAAAAAAAATCGGTGAAAGATTGAAACCTGATTTCACAACAAATAGGTGAATTGTTGCATATGTATACCCCAAGCCAAGCATGTGAATATAGTAGTCTTTGCAAATCAAAACTAAACTAAGAATTAATATATATATATATA
Source organism: Hydra vulgaris (assembly GCF_038396675.1). NCBI lineage: Eukaryota > Metazoa > Cnidaria > Hydrozoa > Anthoathecata > Hydridae > Hydra > Hydra vulgaris. Next base: position 60,676,413 of record NC_088922.1, on the reverse strand, counting down.
TATATATATATATATATATATATATATATATATATATATATATATATATATATATACATACATACATATATAGGAAAAAAATATATAGGAAAGGAAAAAAAATTTTGTTAAGTGATTTTCTACTAATATATATATATATATATATATATATATATATATATATATATATATATATATATATATATATATATATATATATATATATATATATATATATATATATATATATATATAAAGTACTGGTCAAAATTATAGCACAAATATAAAATAAAAATTGAATGATAAAAATTTAATAGAGGGTTGAATGAAAAGTTATAATTACATTTTTTTATTAGAAAAATAACATTTTACTTTTAACAAAAATGAATGAAAATTGAAAATACATTTAAAATTAACATGTTTTAAAGTTCACTTAGGAATAATACAGAAAAATAAGCTGGTCAAAATTATAGCCCATAGTACTAATTTTAAATAGAATTAATTTAATATGAAGAAATGTTGGATCCTTTAGCTCTAAAAATTTGAGAAATACGATCTGGAACAGAATTTACCAATTTAATGCAAAAATCGAAAAAAAATTGAAGTCTTGTCCCGAATATCTTGAATTGCATCCTTTAAGTCATTTGTGTTGCTTATGTTGTAATTTTTAAGTTTTTGGTCAATAATTGAAAAAAGATTTTTGATCGATTTGCATCTGGTGAAGTGGGTGGTCATTCAATTTGCATTTGGTGAAGTGGGTGGCCATTCAATTTGCATTTGGTGAAGTGGGTGGCCATTCAATTTGCATTTGGTGAAGTGGGTGGCCATTTTAGGAGCTGAAAATTCTTTATTGCGAACCATTCCAGAGTTTTTTTGCTTTGTGCCACGGTGCGTTGTCTTGCATAAAATGACAATCTTCAGCTTCAGAATCAAAAAGAGTGTCCAATAAGTCAGGTAATTCAACAATAACAAGAAACATTCAAATGACCTTCGTAAAACTTCAATAAACCTATTTCGTTTGCAGCGAAACATCCCCATACAGAAATAGTTCCACCACCACCTTGTGCTCTGGTAAAATTTTTGTTGTAAAATTTGACAAACATTTTTTGTTTGTGTTTGCAAAATTGTTTATTTCCAAAATGAAAAATAAACAAGGTTTTTAACTTTATGCGCACATTTTAAATGACTAATGTCAACGCATTTAAAAAATACAGTACCTCTCAACAATATAATTAATGCATTCAACAAATGTTAATAAGGAGCCTAAGATATATTTAAACAACTTTATATGTTAAAATTGGTTCTCCATAATCGAAAATAAAAATGACTGTACATTTATTCCATTTGACATAAATGATTTTTAACCCTCAATAACTGCAGATATTTTAGATAAAACAATTGAATTTGCAAAAAGCCACACAGTTATTCCTGATGAAACAATCCGTATAATAGAACATTGTAGAAAAACTAGAAATGTAATATGGTTCAACCCCCCATATAGCAAAAATGTTTCCACTGACATAGGAAAAGTGTTTTTAAAATTGATTGATAAGCATCCCCCCCCCCTAATAAATTACATAAAATTTTTAGTCAAAATGCAATTAAAGTAAGCTACAATTGCACAAAAAATATGGAAATAATTATAAAAGGTCATAATAATGCTTTGTTAAACAAAAAAGAAATCCTAAATGAAAAAACTACAGAAAATTGTAATTGTAAACAAAATTGTCCATTGAGTGGAAGTTTTTTATCAAAAAATATGGTATATAAATGTGTTGTTTCCTCTAAGAATGTACCTGATAAACAATATATTGGCATAACAGAGGGTGAATAGAAAAAACGTTTTGCCAATCATAAGCAATCTTTCAAAAATAAAAAGTATTCAAAAGACACCATGCTGTCAAAATACATATGGGAATTAAAAGGTAAAAATACTGATGATTTTATAATGAATTGGTCCATCTTTAAAACAGCGCCTGCATATAACAATATTTCCAAAAAATGCATACTATGCCTACAAGAAAAATTTGAAATAATTACTGCAAAACCAAGAATGCTTATTAAACAAAAAGTCTGAATTAATTTCTAAATGTTGGCACGAAAATAAGATTCTCTTAAAAAACTATAAAAATAAATGAGCTTAAATAGTAGTTACATTAAAGGTCACATTGCCGAATGCTGACCCTAATTCTGAGGGTTGTATATATATATATATATATATATATATACACACACACACACACACACACACACACACACACACACACACACACACACACACACACACACACACACACACACACACACTATAAGAAGAGGTGTTCACTTTCAAAGCTAGAAGACATGGTTGTAGCAAAAGCACCATAAGACGAATTTTAAAATGCTTTAAAAAGCCTATTCTTTGTTATAAAAGAAAAAAAAGATAAGTCATAATTTTTGTTCTTTTTTGATAGTTAATATCAAAATTTCATAATAATATCGCATATAGTTAAAAAATGACCCCTGCCCACACACAATTAAGTTATGTTATTAAAATGTTGTGTTATGATTACTGTTGAAGTATTTGATTTCAAATAAATATAAAGCATAAAACACACCTAAGTAAAACTATTTTCTGTGCTTGTGTAATATGTTGCTCTGAACTAAAATATTAAACAAATACAGAAAATAGTTAGTACTTATGTGATTTATGTTTTAATTATTATTGTGTATTTTGTGCATTTCAATGTCTTTTTAATAAAATTTATATTTAATACAGTAAATTTTTAAAGAAAAGTATTTTTTTAAAAATAATATTAAAACAGAATATTGCTAACATAAATTATTGATGCATTTTAGATCTTTCTAATATGTTAAACTAGCTGGAGTTACCCGGCGTTGCCCGGGCCAATATTTAAAAGTAAATGAGCATCTGGAACTTTGTTATACTAATTTTGGGCTATGCACAGTAAGATTGTGCAATATTTTTTAGTGTTGCACAATAATCCCACAAAATGTGACCCTGTTGGTTGAAGCTATGAAATAACTGAAAGACATTAAGGAAGAAAAAGACATTTTGTTTATTTTCCACTTAAAAACAACAAATTAAGAATTTCCAAAAGAACATTTACTCAAATTTTTCAATTAAATTGTTCTCTCACACTGGAAAAAAAAGTTGAACATGTTACAAAAGTTAAATCATGGGTAATTTCTTCATTGGATTGTTATTGTTTTCTTTTAATAGGACTTCTTTAAAGAGGATTTCTTTCACTGAAGAGCCTTCTGATAGACAATGTTCTTGGTTTTTTCTTCTGGAGTCAAAATGAAAAGATTTCATGGAGATCCAACTCTGGAGCATGCAACATAGAGCTGGCCGTGAGAAAAGCAGGGCTGTTCCAAATTGATGCCAGCCACTTTGAGTGACTGTCCCTGCGCTTTGTTAATGGTCATGGCAAAAGCCAGCCTGACTGGAAACTGGAGGCGCTTGAAACTGAATGGGAGGTCATTGGGAATCATTGGAATCCTTGGAATGAAGACATTCTCACCTTTGCCACATCCAGTCAGTATAGTTGCTTCAATCAAGTTTGAAAGGATAGCTTTGATGATGAGTCGAGTTCCATTGCAGAGCTTGGGACTGTCGAGGTTGCGAAGGAGAATGATTGGTGCTCCAACTTTCAGGTGAAGAATGTGAGGAGGACATCCAGATTGTTCTAAAGAGTTCAGAAATTCTGTTGGATAGTTGACAGCTTCACTGGGGTCCATAACCATGTCAATGGAGTTGTAGGACTTTTTGTTGCATGGGAGCATTTTCTGGATCTGCATATTGATCTTGGTGACAGACTCATTTTTAGGAGCCAGAATAGCTCTCTCACAGATCCAGTCATGTCTGGTGAAACTCTGCTGGATGTTGGGAAACACCTTGACAATGAGTTCCTCTGCAGAATCCACCAGTGTGCAAAAGTTGGCAGGGAATTTAATGAGCCCTGTCTGCACATCAACTGGTGCCTCACCATTGCCCAAGGCAAGGAGCTTTACCCTCATGTTTGTTATCAAATGAAGTGTTCTGACACTCCTCCACAGGTAGGAAGCTTTTAGGTTTTGCCAAATTGCACGGCTGAGGCTGGGCCCATTTTTGGGCCCCCCTGACCCCGGGGGTCGGGGTACGGGGTCAAAACCCAGCTAAGAAACTTCTCCCCCTCGAGGACTACCCCCATGCCAAATTTCATCGAGATCGGTCCGGCGGTTTAGATTTCTATAGAGAACAAACAAACAAACAAACACACACACAAACACACATTGCCCTTTATATATACCTAGCTGGAGTTACCCGGGCCAATATTTAAACTGGCTTACCTGATATCTGTACACGAAAATGGGCCCAAAAAATGGCCCCCCTGACCCCGGGGGTCGGGGTACGGGGTCAAAACCCAGCTAAGAACCTTCTCCCCCTCGAGGACTACCCCCATGCCAAATTTCATCGAGATCGGTCTGGCGGTTTGGATTTCTATAGAGAACAAACAAACAAACACACACACATTGCCCTTTATATATATTAAGATAAATATAGCAAAACTGTTGCTGACAAATTTTCAAGAGTATGGACAAAAAATTTAGTTTCATTTGAAAAATGTATAACATCAAGAATTGGTCTTCCTTTTATTGAAAAACCATTCGATTCATTTAATAGAATGCTAAAAAAAACTTTTATTATTGAACGTTACAACTACCTGGCATCAATTGAAAAAAGCAGAAAAGAAAGAGTAAAGTTAGTTGCTGTTGATATATGTAAATTAAGGAACAAACTTAACTTTCCAAATATTTCTAAAAAATCAGTTAGAAGAAAAATTGAAAAGGTTATAGAAAAATATGACAAGTATCTTAAAAAGGCTGGCAAAAAAGGAAGAATGCTCTGTTTTTGGAGATCTTTTTGATATCACCAATATTAAGGGCATGTGGCTTAGTTTGAAAGATAAAAATTTTTATAACAATTATTAAGTTCAGGAGAAGTTGGTCATTGTACTAACACACAAGTGTCATTACATCCTTCAAAAGTTAGAGTTCGTAATGCAAAAAATACAAATTTGACAAGTAAATAATTTTCCAGTTAGCAGTTTAACTGCATCAGAAGAAAGTGGTTCAAATTTAAATTCACAAGACAATTACAAACCAGTGGAAATTAAAAAATCAAGAAAGAGAGTATAGAATAGAACTAAGTTAGAATTTAATCATGTTATAACTGAATCTTTAAGTACAAATAAATCAGCTAGAATCTATAAGAAGTTATATGAAAAAGGTATTGAAATAAAAACTCCAAGTCAGACAGGAATATGGAGACCAACTATAAGGTAAGGGCAAAGAAAGAAAAAAATTATTACTAAAATAGTACAAGAAGAATATTTCTGCCTACATTTTGATGGAAAGAAAACAAACAAGACTGAATACCAAGTTGCGATACTTCAAAATGAGAATAATAAAATCAATTTAGGAATTGTTAAATGTGAAAGTGGAAAATTCCATGATATTTTTGAAGCTTTAAAAAAGTTGCTAAATGATTTTGATGCATGGAAATGTATTACAATAATTGTGATACAACAGCAGTAAACACAGGAAAATTAAATGGTAGTTAAAATAAAAATAAAAAATGAAATGGAAACCAGAGGCTTTAATAAACCACAATATTCATGTCAACATCATATACTGGATCTCATTTTAAAACATGTTTTGGATTATATTGTAAATTATAAATCTACAAAATCTATATCTAAAATCTAAAATATATCTAACATCTAAAAATATATCTAACATCTAATATCTAATACCTAAAATATATCTAATATTTAAAATATATCTAATATCGAAAATATTTCTAATATCTAAAATCTAAAAAATTATAAATTATTAAACTCCTGGTTTTGATTATAAATTTGTAAAGGATTTAACTAAAAATTTTAAAAATTTTAAAAAAATTATACATACGAAGCTGAGCCTAATTATTGCATAAATATAGGATGGCGAAATGACTCTAAATTCTTTTATAAGTTATGTGAAGCTTTTTGTTACTTCAAGAATCAAAAAAGATCCAAAAATTAAATGGCATAAGCTTCCTCCATTGCATAGTGCAAGATGGAACTATAGAACATCATATGTTCTTATTGCCTATTTTCTTATACCGAGGTTTTATAATAAACTTTTATACATTGACATCATAATTTTTTCTAATTATCATAACTTTTTAACATTGTTAGAACAGGTTTGAACATTTAAAGTGCAGGTTTTTTAACAGTTTTTCTGTAGGTCTGAAATGTCAATTTGAATAAGGACTTTAAAAATCCACCACTTAGAATCGACTAAGAGTCCACTATTTGAAGTTGAAACCAGATTTAACAACACCTTTAAATTTTTATATTGGTGTAAATAATGTGACAGTCTTAGGAGAGGGAGGAGTATTGGGAAGTGTCACCAAACATCACATGGGGGAGGGGCTACATTTCTACAGTGTGACATGACAAAAAAACATTTTAAAGTAATTATTTTAAATTGCTAATTCGTAGGTATTAACTATTTAAATATAATACTGAAAAATTTAAGAATTATGATATGCAACAACTACAAATACTGGGCGTTTTGTGTTAAACTGTTATAACATTTTTTTTTTTGTTAAATGATTAAAAGAGATTTATCTGAATTCACGTCATAAGAAGTAACATATTGTATTTGCACACATAAAAAGAAATTCTGATCCTACCAACATAAATTTACCAGATAATTTGATTAATTGATTAATTAAATTAAATAATTGATTAATTAAAATTGATTTACATTACTATCAAAAATCAATTTTTTAAAATAAAATTCAAATTTCAATAAAAAACAAAGAACAACTTTGCAAGCTTCTTTTTTAAATCTTTTAGCAAAACAATTTTGCCCAAGACAGTTACAAAAAAATTTTCACAAAGAATTGCCATACGACGACTACTCATGTCAAAGCATTCAAAGATCTTTACCAAAAAGACATTGTATCAACTGTAGCCTATATTTTGTAACTATCAAATCAGTGAAACAATACAAAACAGTTAGCTCAAGTATTAAATTATTGATTGATATCCAAAAGATTTAGTTGTTCAATGTTTATCTTAACTCATGAGTATCTTTATAAATTCAGACAAAGAAATTTTGTTCTTAAAAATACCACAAAAGAGAAGGGGTTCTCTAAAAATACCTAAAAAAGCATCACGTATTTGAACAGCCCATTATGTGAAAATTGTACAACAAATTTGTTTAATCAAGTAAAGATTGTTTAGACCACGCTATCTATCGTATAATTATTTTAATTATTTTATTGTATAATCAACTTTCATCCAATCAGTCTTCTTACAATTATTAGAGAAGTTTGAATCCTTAATTAATAAACTTCTAAAATCTTATCTTGAGCCTAACATCTTGGATCTCTGATAATCAATTGGATCTCTTGATTCTCTTCTTCTAATGCTGATTTGTTATAACAGTAATGTTATATGACCATTATAACAGTTACAAATGGGGTACCATCCTTCCAATCAAGGTTCCATCCTTTAACTAAGTAGTATCTTATCACTGTAACTTTCATCTTCAAATTTTCATTTATCTAGTCTTTGGTAAGAACATTAAAATTCTCTCCTGTTTTCCTAACACATAATTTTTGACATTTCTTCATTTGACAGTTTTTGAAATCATCAATCTTTTTTTCTCAGCTTTCTTGCTCTTTAGCTCTCTTCTATGGTTTGTGTTAACTAGGGAGGGAGAGGGAGGAACACCCAACTTAACTGGTAGATGCTTGCAGCCTATTTGGGAGTGGATTTGCTTAAAAAATTTATCTGAAAAACAGTTATTTACAACTAATTTCAGTAATAAAAACTGCATTGAAGATTGAACTTTTAAACAAATGGCTACCTATAATAGCTTCCAAACCATAAATAGTGATAGCTGCCCGCAAGAATACTTTTAGTTTCCTTTTCTTTCACAGATAGCTTGTTACTATGAACAAGTCAACTTAATTGGTGAAAATATAATAAACTATTTTCATCATTCCTAATTTATTAACAATGTAGAAACTTTGATTTGGCATATATAAAAATTAATATATCTTATTATAACTTTTTTTTTCTGTCAAGTTTTATAACTTTTTTTTCTGTCAAAAAATTTACTCTAATAAGATCAGGGATGCTAAGATCCAAATAGGACTCCAGATTTATGTCACAAAAAGATTTTTCCTTCCAGGTTTTGGTATCTAAGAGCTCTAAAATCATAAAGAGGTAAAGGAACAATCAATTTTTGAATCTGGAGTTCTTAGGTATAATGGCAGCAAGGACTTCTAGACTATGGGTTTAAAAACAATAAGTACCAAGTCATTAACCCTTTAACTAACGAGAGCGGCCGAAAATAAAAATTTTTTATACCATTAAAATTTCCAGTCAAATCTTCTGTAAAATTATTATAATTTTTCAGATATTCCGTAAAATGTTATGCCTACGAAAGCTGCAATGTTGTAAACCCAAGTTCTTATTTATAACTTTAATATTTTAATAACTATTATTAATAACTGGAATATTTATACAAAAACTATTTTAAAATAGACAGTTCAGTTTACGTAGTTAAAAATATACTGTATTTAAATCTTTTTTTAGCAAAATAACATGACTGTTTTAATTTTATGTAAAAAAAGGTTGCAGTCGCAAATATAATAAGGAAAAACATTTAGTATTTTTTATTAAAATAATATTAAAGTTATATAGTTATTTGGACTTAATTAGTTCAACTAAATAATCACAACTAAATAATAACAACTAAATTAAATTATTTTATTTCTTAAATTTTTTACAGTTTAAAAATAGAAAACAATTTTTAAAGTAAAGAGTTTTACATAATATGAGAACACTGCTTCAAGATGTTTGTTATTAGTATAAAAAGCTAGTTGTTTCCTAGTTCATCTCCATACTCTATTTCAGTATGCCATAATTTAAAACATGGTGATACACAAAGACCTGGTTTCCCTGGACATAAAGGGCAAATGGTCTTGACATCCCTTCGAACACCTTTCTTAGAACATACAAGGCATCTTGCTTGTGGCTTTTTCCAAGTTACAGTAGGAACTAATGTGTCAGGAAAATGTCTCTCTTTAAGTCTTGATGGAGCACCCCCGTTTTCTCTTTTTTTTTATAAAATCAAATGAATTGTTACCATCAAATACCAAAGATGCAGCAACATCACGTTGAAACGTTAAGAGTTTAGTGTTTAGTTTTTCTTGTATAAGACGTAACTATTTAACAACGCAATATGCAGCAAACAAAATGTTAATTTTTTATACCATTTCATTTTTTTTTGGCAATTGAATAAGTTTTTAACATTTGATCGTGTTTGCCAACTGAACCTATATTATAGTTGTACTCTACGATGCATCTTGGTTTTGTGTTTACTGAGAGAGGAGGTCTTCCTCTACATCTTTTTACTGGAGATACAGTTTCATTATGTTGACAACTAAGCATATAAACATCTTTTTTATCTTTGTACTTTAAACATAGAAGTGGGCCAAAGCAAAATACATCAGTTGCATTCAGAACATTTGCAGTCAGAACATTTGCATTTTTTACAACTAGTGGAACGAGATTTGATCAAATTGTTCCACATGCTGTTGTTCCATAGTGATGCAGAAAGTGGAAAAGTCTACATGAAGAATACCAATTACCAATCCAAATAGTATAACCTTTATTCAAGTGGCAACATCATGTATACAACAATTTTTTCAGTATTATTAAAGTTTGAACATTCTTCTGGTAGTTGAATATAGATAGCATCAGTTGGACTGGATACATGTATCACCACAGAATTTATACCGGTATTCCGGTATAAATTCTGTAGTGATACATGTATCCAGAGTATTCACATAGGCAAAATAGTTTTATTCCAAATCTGACTCTTTTAAGAGGAAGATACTGTTTGAAGAGTAGTCTACCTTTCCATAGTAACAATGACTTATCTACTGCAACACATTGATTTGGAGTATTAACACTTTGAAATTTTTCAAATTCCTCTATAACTGGTTGTAACTTGTATAATCTCGATTTGGATCATTAGGGTTTGGTAAATTTTGGTTATCATTATCAAAAACTTCAGTAGTATATTAAAACGATTACAAGACATAACTGTATTAAACATTGGTGTTTAAAATATTTTATCAGTTGACCAATACAAATGCATAGCAAGTTTATAAACTAAACCCATAATTAAGATCAAACCTAGAAACTTTTTTATTTCAGAGAGAGAAGTTAGCTTCCAAAAACAAACATAGGAATGTCTTAGTATATTTGTGCAGGTTTCAATATATTGCTGAGCACAAAGGTTAGTTTTAACAACCTAATAATGTAATAGTTCATCAGTAACAAATATTTGTTAACATTTTATTGGTCTAGAGTCAGAAATCTCAACATTAAATCCAGGTTGACTTAGGAACTTATGCAGTGTTGGTAATTCACCATTTGCAGGCTTTTATGTACTGTTTATAAAGTTGGGTTAAGTCCATAGGTTACTGACTTATTTTTTATTTACTATATGATAGTCTAAAGGACTTTCAACATCTATTTCTTTGATATTCTCGTTGCCTACATCTACAATAGCACAATCTGTCAATACTCATTTCAATGTCTTCAACATTAGTACAATCTTTATTAAAACTGCTAATATTTAATTTAATCTAATCATGAGAATCATCACTTATATCTTCTTCACTGTCATCGTCATCATTGTCACAACCCAAACTACTAATGTAATTTATCACCTCTTGCAAAGAGTAAACTTTTTCATTGAACGTCATTTTTAAAAACATAATAAAATAAAGCTGATTCAGTTCCGCAATGTTAATCCATATTATTCCAGCTAAGTGGTATAAAAATAATTTCGGTAGCCGGAAATATCCAGCAGACATTTCTTTAAAAAACATCAGTAAACATTGTAATAGAAATACCAATTAGAGGAACAGGCAATAACAAATAATAAAACCAACATTATAAAAAAAGTCTATATAATGGTGCCGGGATATTCTGGCGTGGTATTATTTTTATTTTTAAGCGCCAGAAATAGTCGGCACAATTTCTTTAAGGGTAGTTAAAGGGTTAAACCTCATGAAATTTTTTCTTGTTGAAAATAATAAATAAAGTCAGATAAAGTCACCCAAGATTTTTAGAACTCCTAGACACCAGGGACCAAAAAAATAGAGATATAAAACTACAGCCCTGGATAAGATCCTTAATTTTTAAAGGAGGGAAAATAGTTACCATAAGTTCTTAACTTTTTTAAGATTTGATTTGCAGAAACCTAGTGTGTGTCTCTCTCTCTCTCTCTCTCTCTCTCTCTCTCTCTCTCTCTCTCTCTCTCTCTCTCTCTCTATCTCTCTCTCTCTCTCTCTCTCTCTCTCTCTCTCTCTCTATATATATATATATATATATATATATATATATATATTTATATTTATAGTCTTTTTCAGTTGTCTAAGTCTTTGAAAAATAGTTTTTGATTTCAATATTTGTAACATACAAGTTTGTAATATTAGTCTGAAGAAAGTATACAATACATATATCTAACATTTTTACATATATCTAACATTTTTACATTTCTCTTGTTTTTTTGTTCTGTTTTGGTTTTTAGCTGAAAAAAAGTCTTTTCACCCGTTCATAAAAATATTTAGAAGCTTTAGACATTAGTTTTACAGCTCTTTCTACCTTTTCTGGGAATTGATCAGTAAGAGAGAGTTACCAGTTAGCTTGTAGTAACTCATTTGAAGAAACAAAAACTCAAAAAATTTAACTGACTTAGCTTTGATTTTAAGTTTGAAATTTGAATAAATTTTCCTGGATTCTTTGGATTTGGATACAGGATTTGATTAAGAGCACAACCAATAACAACTTTATCATCTTGTAGTATAGCATAAAGGAAGTTTTCTTCACTGCATCAGTAAAATTTACCCTAAAGATTTAACAATACATTCTTTTGAACTCTGTTATCCTGTTTGTTGATAAACCGTATCATTTTATAAAGAAACCTTTTTTGAAGAATACTTTTTAGGTTCATTGTTTTTTCCATTTATTTCAGATATAACATGGAGAACTGGTAGCTCAGACTGGTGAAGCAAACAACTTATCTTAATTTTACAAACAAACCATCATCCACACCAGTGCCAGAACATGCATTGCCTGGAACTATTGCTTATATAACGCTTATAGAACAACAGCTGAAAAGAACAAGTTGTGACCAGAAAAATGATTATTTTCACAAAAAAAAGTGAGATGATGTTTTGGAGGTTTGACACAAGGCAGGTTTGACACAGTTTGACACCCCATTACTCTTGTATTTCATTGTCTTGTATTTTCAAAAATTCAATAGTTCATTTCATAAACTAATGATTTTTTGTCTTTTTGTCCATCTACACCAATTACCTTTAATTGTAAAACTTCTTGACGGTGCATCGTATCAATTGATTTTTAAATTTCAATTCACCTCCCGAAGCCATGAAGGCCAATACAGTTGAGGAGGCTACTTTAGTTGCAACCCTCTCTCAACTCTATAACTCAAAAACGCGAACCTTGTTGAACAAGGTTGCTGCGCAGAGGAACAAGTTGAGCGCAGTACTACCAGGGATGTGGTGGGGATTGAACTCGAAACTTTTTGCTTAACGAGACGAGTGCTCTCCACTACCTTACTACCGCATTAATTAACGCAGTTGTAGTAGCATCACTAACTTCATACCATATTGCAGCCTTAGCTATATCAGTTAAGTCTAGTACTATTTTTCATTAACTATTTGCTCTTCAAACTCGTCACTTTCACCTGTATCTAAAGTTAAGGATTTAAAACAAAAAATTTCTTCAGAACCAACTTCTGATGTTGTTTGAAGTTTTCTAATTTTCTTTAAAGTAGCCTCTTTTTTCTCTCTAATAAACAATTTTACAATCTTTGTTGCCACTGCTTGGTCCACACTGCCTAAAATCCAACTTCTGTTTGGTCCTACCTTGGATTGTTTGTCCTTTAAATATTCTCTTACCATAACAGGGACCTAAAACAAGTAAGGCGTTATAAAATTGAAAGTGTTTTAAGTTGGAGTGACAAGTCAATAGTTAAAGTTAAGTTAAAGTGACAAGTCAATAAAATATAAAGTCTCGGTCAAATGATTAGAGATAAGCAATTGATGCTTTTTTCTTTTACTTTATCTACCATTTTTGTGAAGTGTATTTGTAAATGCATAATAATACTGGCAAAAAAAAATGTATGTATTACTTTTTACTTTTCTCAGAGACAAACTATGTTTCATTGTGCACTCACTTTTCTCAACATCCAGCTTGCCTAAATGTTTATTGTTTTACTATCAAATCAAAATCATTTAAAAAAAATTTTTGTTGCAAAGGCTTCTGCAAACCTTAGAAGGTAATGGTGGCGGGGAGGGTCGGGGAGGTTTGGATAGGGTACTGGATTTCTAACTAGACATTTAAAATTCTTATCACTTAAAATTTAAAAAGTTATTTAAAATTATTTTATATTTTATTTTATATACCTTTACAATCATTAATAATTGGAATATCACACTGACAAGCAGACATATCAAACAACATCTCCAGTTTTCTAAACAACTTATACTAGGTATATGGACACTGCTTAAAATGTTCTGGAAATTTTATTTTTCAATGGGTTATCTTTTATCAAAGGTTAAAAAAACTGACTTTTGTCATGTCGATTTTCAAGTCAAAAGTTAATTTTCTGCCAGTAAAATAAATCTTTCTCAAACTTGTAACCACATCGAATGAGGTGTTTGTAAGTTGGCGAACTGCTCACATGTAAATTATAGGGTTTTCTACTAAATCTTTTCTACTAAATATTCTTTCTAAAAAAGCCTTTGTGCGTCTTCTTAACTTTTTTGAGCTCATGTTGATATCACAATATGAGTTTATTATTCAATTAAAAAATAAAGTGAGAACCTTTCATTTAGTTTATCGAAGTAAAATATATTTTGGAAATTTAAACGTGTTGTAAATAAATGTTGTAATTCCACATAGAAACATATAAATAACTCATAATGTATTATTGAGTTATTAGACTAATTATCAATTAGTTACCAGTCCAAATTAAAGCATGATATAAGCAAATTATAACTTTATTTATCCAATTAAAAACATGATACAACCATCAATGTTATTTAATACATAACAGCTGCATAATTAGGTTAAAAAAAAAATAAAGCTAGTGCGTAAATGCAATACATAAAAAACAAAATAAATTTTATTTAGGTGTTTACATATTATGTATTTACTTAATAACAATTAGTTTGTGTGACAGTTTGATGAATAATTTTTTTATCAACCATAAAAAGCTGTTGTTTACTGTAAATTTTTAAATATCATAACTTTTAAACGATCTAAAAGTGTTTTATTTCCGGACCTTAAGTAACTTCACTGTGAAAATAGCAAGTTTTTATTTTGTATTTCCCAAAAAGTTTGAAGGTTTTTGAAAATTTTCATTTGCGGCAATGCATAAACTGCACACTGAGCCAAGTGATATTCCATACATGACAGTGGCTTAACATATATATAACTACACTTAAAAAAAAGGTTAAAGTTTTTACCTTAGGATAGGATATGTGATATATGACCCTTAATAAGTTATAATTTTCTCATTTTAAGGTAGAAAACTATATTAAAAACAATGATTTGTCACAACCCTTTACCTTGTAGGTATAATTTTCTACCTTAAAAAGTAGAAAACTACACCTTACTAAGTAGAAATTTCTACCTTTTTTTTTAGTGTGTAAGTAATACAAATACAATTTTTTTAATACATATATTTCATTTAAAAATACTTAAATATATAATATATATTTAAAAAAATTGTTTCTGTAATCACTGTGGTAATTTGACATTAATAAATCAATAATTTAGCATTGATGAATCACTGCTGTGATTATCAATGTCTAAGTGCTGTAATCATCACTGCCATTGATGCATTCATCACTGTGACGATTATTTAAAATATAATAAAAATATAGTTACTAAATTACAATACATTTAAAAGTAACTTTTTAGTTCAGGTCAATTAATTTTTAGTTTTAGGAACATTTATGCTAATTTTCAATTTAACAAAAATTAAATTTAAAATTAAAAATTCAATTTAACTAACTAAAATTAGCAAACTAAACAAACCTAAAAAGATACTAAAAAAAAAAAGTTATTTAATACTAACCTACATCATAAAAATAATTAATAAATACTTAGCCAACAAATAATAGTTGAACTAAAAAATAAATAACTGTAACCCCAAATAACTTGTTGAATATTATGAACAAAAGAGTGTACTTGGCATGGGCAGGATGCTCTCCTTCTAAATCATAGAGATAAACTTTACCAATTTGGTTTCCAAGGGCTAAAATCTGAAAAATAAAAAAATCTAAAATATATTTATATTATATAAAAACTATGTATATTCACTCATAAAATTGATAATTTAAAAGTTATAAGTTGCATAAAAAATTCAAAGTTTAAATATTTATTAAACTTTTTTAGTTTGAATACTTATTGTGAAACCTATGTCATACCGTTTGATTCAGATCTACTGCAAATCTTATGAACCAGATGTCGCACAAATCAATATCAAACCTAAATTTAGCAAAAACAACAACAATAAGAAAAAATGAAACAAAGTAAAAAATTTGAGAAATACTGTTTGATGTGTAGCACTAGAAAAACGTCAGCATAAAACCTTAAAAGAAAAAGTGTTTAAAACTTAAATTGATATGTTGAAATTATATATGTATATAATATGCCAGAGCTGGGGGAAAAGTCTTGGAAGTTTTAATAAGATCTTTTGGACAAAAAAAATTGTCTATAAGGTCTGATATAATGACATCATGATGCCATCTGATGTAAAGACATCATAATGACATTTGATGTGAAGATCTTATTGAAACATCTGTTAGATGTTTCAATCAAATCTTTAAGGAAAAATTAAAAAATTCTTTTAACCCTCTGGTGAGAAGGACAATTAAAGAATTATTCAGGGGTTTATAACATTTCCAGTATTATTTGCCACATATTTGTTGGCATTTTCTATTAAAGCGTGGACACGAAATAAATGTGAAAGTAGAAAAACAACTAAAAAAAAGTACTCAATTTTTATTTCAAACCAAGTAATAATTTTAATACAATAATATAAGAAGATCAAACATCAGAAAAAAAAAATTAATTATTCCTGTGGGAATCTAATAAAATTTTGAGCTTTTGCTTTAGTGGTACCAATAAGCTCGCGCACAGAATAAGAATCAAAACTACTTGATGCTTTTTTAAATGATATTTTAATATCTTTAATGCTTCTGCAAAGCTGTTTTGTTTTTTTCATTTTCCTTTTAATAATAGCCCAGTACTTTTCAATAACTCTCAATTCTGGGCAGTTTGGAGGATTTTCTGTTTTAGGCACAAATTTCACATTATTCTTTTTATACCATTTCATAGCTAGTTTACAATAATGAGTTGAAGCTAAATCAGGCCAGAACACAGGTCTGTTATTGTGTGATTTAATGAGAGGTAAAAGGTGTTTTTGAAGACATTCTTAAACATATATTTGACCAGAAAGTGTGGACTGAGAAATATAAGGTGCTGATTTTTTGCAACAACTGCAAATAGCTTGCCAAATCAAAGCTTTTTTAACGAACTTGTCATGTTTCGTGTATTTAAATTTCTTATCTACTTTTCCTCTATATTTGGGAATATGATAAACAGCACCAGGAAGTTGTTGATGATCGTACTTGATATAAGTTTCATTGCCTTCAATAATACAGAAATTTTTAGAAATAAAATTGTCATTCAACTTTCTGCCATGGGTTCTCGCACAATTTTGTTGAGTTTCAGAACGGTTGGGCACCTTTTGTGCTTTGAAAGAATGAAAACCATGTTTGTTTCTAACTTTTGCAACAAAACTATGAGAAAATCCATATATTTTTGCGGGTTCCCTTAGTAAAAGGCTTGGGTTATTCTAAAAACTCTTAACCAGTTTTCTAACTAGTTTTATATCTTTAAAACCTTCTTTTCTTCCACCACCAGATTTGCGATTGATCGATTTTGTTTGAGAAAAACGTTGAATAACACGACTAACAGTGTATGGATGTATTTGCAACGATTTTGCAATCGAATTGTAGCTACTTTAAGGATTTCGTAAATATTTGTGCATAATTTTTTCTCTTACGTCTTCTTCTTTTGTCATTTTTAAAACTAATTTCAAGTTAAATCTAAAAACCAACACATTTTTTTGAAACCATAACACATTGTAAACAAAATACAAAACAATTGAAAAGATTTTAATACAACCACAGAAAAAAAATGATGTGCTTATTCTTTCACATTTATTTCGTGTACACACTTTATTTACTATACAATTTATTATTTTAATATAAATAATTCTTGTAGTCACCACAAAGTGATTGACACATCAATGACAACTAATCAAGTAATACCAAAAAAAATATATATACATATATAATTCTTGTAGTCACCACAAAGTGATTGACGCATCAATGACAACTAATCAAGTAATACCATATATATATATATATATATATATATATATATATATATATATATATATATATATATATATATATATATATATATATATATATATATATATATATATATATATATATAAGAAGACAGTGTTTAATATAAAAGCAGAGCAAATATGTATAAATCTCTCTCTCTATATGTATGTATGTATGTATGTATGTATATATGTATATATATATATATATATATATATATATATATATATATATATATATATATATATACATATATATATATACATATATATATTTGTATATGTATGTATGTATATATGTATGTATGTATGTATGTATGTATGTATGTATGTATGTATGTATGTATGCATGTATGTATGTATGTATGTATGTATGTATGTATGTATGTATGTATGTATGTATGTATGTATATATATATATATATATATATATATATATATATATATACATATATACATTTGATTCACGAATCAATTGCTGTTTCAATTCGAGATTTGATTTGAAAAAAAATAATTTGAGTTTTCAAATCATTTCATTATTTTTTATTGTTTGTTTTCACAAATACGGCGTTTTAAAGTTGTTAAAATATTAACACATATCGGAAAATTCAGCAGTAAAGAAATTTTGGAACATAATTTAATAAAATTAATTGCCAATTGGGGATGTAAACAGAGCTGAGCGCAAATTAGTAATGCTTAAACTGTTTAGTTAAACATCTACAATTTTACTTCTGTACTTTTTGACTACACTTTCACTTAAAGTAATTTTAATTTGAATATTTTTGAGAGCTACATACTCGACATAAAAACCGTCAATTGTTTCATTTCAAGCTAAAAAATGACTCTAAAAAATTGGTAGTTAAAGAATTCTTTAAAAAAAGGAACAATCTGGCAATGCAAACAAAAAAATTGCAATAAAAAGTATTCTGTTAAGAAAATGGAACTATTAAAAATGTGACCATAAAAAGCTACATAAAGAAATCTAAAAATCATGCACCTGCAACGACAAAAATAAATTCTGATTACATAATCGAAAAAATCATCAGGCTCTTTATAAAACTCACATTTTATTGGACCTTGAATATATACAATTTTCAGAAAAATAAGTAGACAGCCTTTGGCTAGGCTGCTGTGGGCATAAACTCCAATTTTGTGTGAAATCAGCTATCCACAACAAACCAATTTTTGTGACATTAATTAGTAAAGTTCATAAAATAGTTGGACTTTTTCAATCATTATCGGTTGGACAGGCAGCTTTCAAAAAGATTTCAATAGTCAAAGCCTCCAATGGATATGAGAAACATGGTTTAACAGCATTTTAAACTTATTGGGATAGATTAAATAAGATCATGGTTCTATAAAACTTGCTCTAGCTGAGTGCACACAGAAAAAAAACTGTATGAAAGTGCCACCTTGTCTAACTGAAACACCAGTGCAATTAAAAACTGTCACTCCTATTTTAAATTTCAGTATCTGAAGCTGCTACTATTCTAAATGCAGAAAAAAGCATGAGCATTTATCATGTTTATCAAGTTTATCTTATCCGTGCATTACAACTTTGAAAAATTGCCTTTGTTCAATGGATAAAATAGGGATAGGGGAAATAGAGGAATGTAAATTTGTAAATGATCTTATTACGCATTTGAAAATGAGGTTTGAATTAAGTGATGACATTTTTCTTCCCGCTACCCTTTTAGACCCTCAATTTAAATCAGTAATGTTTATCTTGGCAGAGATACAAATGCTGAATCTTACTTAATGGTATCTGAAAAAATGCATGATTTAAGTATTTCTATGATTTCCAATGAAATTCAGCTCAAATCATTCAGGAACAAATTTCTTATCTGAACAAATTTTATTTAGTAAAAATGTTTGAACATGTTTCTAAAAATTGTACCCTACCAGGTAAAAGAACTTTAGATCAGCAACTAAAATTTGAATTTACTATGTACACCAAAGAGAAAACATTGGAACGTTCAGGTAGTCCTATTATTTACTGGATGTACAAACATAACATTTTCCCTTTATTATCATAAGTTGCACTTGATCTAATTGCTGTACAAGCTAAAATTTGTTCATCAGAAAAAGTAAACTCTGTGGGAGGAGTAATCGACAGTAAATGCAAAAGCCTTTCCGAGCAAAACACAGAACAGTTAATTTAGGCTAAAAGTAAAAAAAAGGGCATATTCAAATAACCTTCTACATTGCAGACATAAAATATATTTTTACTAAGACAACCTTACAAAAGACATTGAAGGTTGCCGGCAGTTATATCTTGGAACAATTATGTTGAAAACATGAGATAATATTTTTTTATTGTGTGAATTAATAATATTGGTGAAGTTAGCAAGACAGCTATAACTGACTATTAAACTATTCCCATATAAAATTTTGCGTAACTTAGGTGTTTTTGGAAAATGCTTTTCAATGCAATTTAAAATCTTTTTGTGATAATGGTTTTTACATTTTGAGAAGGGTTTAACAAATAATGTTTCATGATCTTGATTTTGGTTGTTTTTTTTATTTTTTAGAACATTTTTGCTTTGAACTAGGCTATAAGCAACCACTATTTAGAGTTGGAAGTTACTGGAAGAGCAAAGATGAAGATTGTAGAGCAAGATAACGATTGACAGACAATTTAAAAGATTGCAAATTATATGAACTAGGAAAGCAAGATAAAGAAAGTGAATTCCAAAGAGATGATGTTCAAGGAAAAAACTAGACAAATAAGTGTTTTTAAAGCACTTAGGAACAGTCACAGAAAAAGGATGAGACTTAATTGAATGATGGGTAACACGAGAATGAATTTTAGTAGATGGCACAAGAGAAGCTAGCTCTTTAGAGCAGTACCCATTATAGTATTTGTAGAAAAGAGAAAGAGAAGCAACATTATGACAATGCAATAATGGTTGGAGGTTGGTTGCTAGAGCAGGTCCAACTAAGTTTACAATGCGTTTTTGCACCTTGTCTAAAGGAGAAAAGGCATCAATAGTAGATCCGCCCCATATACAGTAACAGTATTCCATACAAGGCTGGATGTTAGATTTATAGAGATAGAGAATAGAATCCAGAGTGAGAAAGTGTTGAGCTCGATAAAGAGATGCAACCTTAGCAGATGCTAATTTTGCATTAGATTTGATATATGGTTTCCAAGAAAAATTGAAAGTAAGAGTTAATCCGAGAAGATGAAGAGTAGATGACTCATAAATATAGGAAGATCTAGATTATTGCAATAAAGATTGGCTGAAAAAATTGAGTTTTATATGAATTAGATTTCACCAGCCACTGTGAGCACCATGCTGTAGCAGAAGTGAGATCCTGTTCAAGCTCAAATGCCCCCTCCAAGTAATCAGAGAGTGTTGGCTTCTTATCATGACATAAATAAATAGTAATATCATCAGTGAACATGCTACCTTGGATGTGCTAATGTCCGGAAGATTGTTAATGTAAACTAAAAAGAGTATAGGGCCAAGGATAGAACCTTGAGGAACCCCTGAAGTTACAGAATAAGACGAAGAGTGCTGTCCATAGAGGACAACTTTTGAACTAGGATTAGAAAAAGGAAGGATTCAATAATCTAAAGGGTGTTATCAGATACACCGTGAGCAGAAATCTTATGGAGAAGATCAGCATGCTAAACTTTATCAAATGCTTTAGAAATGTCAAGAGCGATAACCTCTCCACCTTTATCTGCCGATTAAACTTATCAGTTATTACTGTTAACAAATCAGTTGTAGAACAAGATCGAAAATTTATACTGCTGATCAGAAAATAAGATATTAGATTCAAGATGAGAGATTAAGTGTTTGTTAATTAAAGATTCAAAAACCTTGCTTATGATAGGAAGAAGAGTAATGGGACGGTAGTTAGACAAATCAGATCGCACTCCATAATTTTTGAAAATAGGGATAACAGATGCCGCTTTCCAGCAGGCTGGAAAGCTAGACTCTGATAAACACTTGTTGAATAGTTATATAATTAAAGACAACAACTCCAGAGAACACTTTTGCAAGACTATAACAGGTATGTTATCCAAACCACAAGCTGTAGAAGAGTATAAGCAAGAAATCACTTTAGATACAGAAGCTGGAGTGATTTGAATGACAAGCAATGGATCAATCTGTGTGACTGCTATTTAAGGTAGAACACAACTAGTGGAATTACGATATTGATGAAAAATTCTTAGCAAACAATTCAGCTTTGTCTTTAGGTGAGGTGACGAAGTCTGAACCATACAAGACAGGTGGAATTACAGATTTGCCCTTATTACTGACACTATTTAGGATTCTCCAGAAGTCACGAGAACCTAGTTTTTGAGATGTGATACGAGATTTCATGACCTGAGAATAGTGGGCTTTGGCGTTTGACAAAACTTTTTTAGAATGGTTTCTAGCAGTAATAAATAGATGTCTGTTTAATGGAGAATTGTTTTGCTGATGGATATGGAAGTAACGGTTTCAATTGGAAACTGCACCAGCACAATGTGAGGATAACCATGGAGAAGAGTGAGGCTTGACCTGGAATCATTGAGAGGGAGTAAAAGATTCCATGACAGTCTGAATCCACGAAGTTATGTAAGAAGTACATTTGTTAACAGGAAGACGAAAGATTTCCACCCAAGGGCCCTCACAAAGAAAATAACAGAAAGAGTTCCAGTCAGCTTTAAGGTAGTTTTAAGAGGTACAATGATAGGGGGATTCAGATGATGAAGAAGAATGAGATAATAGTTTTAGCAAGATCAAACTGTGATCACAAGCAGGGTGAATGTGGAGAAACTGAGCACTGACTAGGATCAGAAATAAGACACAATCGAGTAGAGAAGGTAAATGATTCGAGTTGCTTGGAAAGCGAGTTGGAAAGTTAACTATTTGAGTCAGGGATTGAGAAAGGCAAAAGTTGTGGGCTTTAATGCCTGCAGAGTCACTGACATTAAAGCCAAGCCATATAGTGTGATGAGCATTCAAGTCACTGACAACAACAATATTGGTTGACAGATAAAGAGAGAGGGTTTGGTCAATATGATCAGAAATAACATCAAACAGAGTGCAGTCTTGAGATGTAGGAAAGCGATATAGAACAAAGAGAAAGACAATAGAGTGAAGTGGTGCTAAACGAAAGCACATAAAAGAATAGTCTGTGCATTCAAACCTAGTTTCATGACAAATGATTGAATTCTTACGAATGTAAATGCCCAGGCCAAGAATGTGACTATTGGAGTCTTTACAATCTAAAGGAAGATAACCACCAACACTAAGATTACAAGATGAGACAGCTGAACTTAAATTAGTCTCACAAAGAGCAAGTAGGTCTGGTGAACTTTGCAAGAGATAAGACTCAACAGAAGAAAAGTTACCACGAATATTAGTGAATGGTTTAGAGAACTTGGTGATGACGATGGTTTTTTGTGTTTTATAGTTTTTGGTACTTTATTCATTTTTAAATTTGTTGAAGAACTTGGCTCAACGCATAGATAGTACTCAGTGCACTTTTTAATAGTCCAAGCAATTGCCTCATTACTATTAAGAAACCCTTAGCTGTAACAAAGGGCTCAAAATGTGGCCTTGGCAATGCACACCAAAAGTACAAACAGAGACACCATCCGTGGGCAACATGGCACTGTTAATACTTTGATATTTTTCAGCTGTTGATGGAATCAGCCTCTTTAAGAGCTACCAGAGTTCGGGAGAGAACCAGAAAGAACCATAAAACTGAATTTTAGAGCTGTACCCTCATTAGGAGATAATAGAATGAGTTGCCTAGTCATAAAAACAGAGACACAAGCAAAACCCATGCACCAAGTCAAGAAGATCCAGCATTCAACATCCTAAACTAGAAACAATGTATCAAAAATACATCTGCGCTAGCCTAATAGGTGAAAAAGGGGTGCAAGGCTGGTCAACAGATAGAATCTGTTTACCCCTTTTGATGAGGCAAGGTTTTTTTGGAAAGTAATTTTTTCATTATACCCACTAGCTGTAATGCATTGTTATTAAAAGGTGTTTCTCTATCGAAAACTTCTTATCTAGATTAAATATGCTAATGCAGTTGGATATCATAGTTGGTATGGATTTAATAATACTAGAGGTGTGGATAGAATTTATGTTGATTTATAATGGGTGGTCAGCTGGTTTTCTGTAAGGCTGAAAAGATGGCCTTTGTTGTTTACATGGGATTTATGGACCACAGTCCAAGAGAATCAAGAAACACATTGTTTATTTTTTAAAGAAGCTTAAAACCAAACTCACAATAAAAATCAAATTGAAAATTGTAAACTTTCTGCTATCTTTGACCTGTCAGAAAATAATTTCCAGCCATAAAGTAAACCAGGTGACCGCTCATTATAAACCAATATAAATTCTAACTCCCCCCCTCTCCCATCAAGTATTATTAAATCTATACCAACTATATCCTATATCTGATAACCAATGTTTTTCCTATTCCCTAATGTCTACCGAGTTCATATATGTGAATAAAATTTTTTCTAAGGTCAATTTCAGCTATATGTAAAATCTCGATTTCTTAATTTTTGATAAAATTTGAGCTTATTTTACATTTTAACATTTTTTTAAATGCGAATCCAATAATTTTACATTTTTAATGCTCCTTTCCTTAGACAATTTAAAAAACCAATTTAGAAAACTAATGTTTTTAGACTATATAAGAATCAGCCCATCAGGCTTATTGGTACAAAAGGTTGTAAGAAGTACACAATCAATGGGCTTCCAATAAACCAGCTGGCAACCATTGAAAATGTTCTGAGATACATCCAGTTTCTAAAATCTCCCTGGTAGAACAAATAATTGTTTTTTTATATATAAATATATTATAAAACAATGATAAAATTTTAAAATGGTCTATTTTATGCAATACATATTTAATTTAACATCTCCCCCTTCCCCCTTTAACTGTTTAAAATGAGACACAATGAGGCAAAAATTTATGTAAGAACAAAAAAAACCATAATGATAAATACTTGTCTATTTTTATTTTAGATCAATAAGTTTCAATCTACAAAGTTTATAATAGCCTGCCCTTAAAAGCATGAGAACAGGGATCTGATCTGCAAAGATAGTTTCTGCAAGAATTCTGAACAAAGATGTGTTGCCTTTGCTGTAATAGACGCTTGGAAGAAAGCAGGGTTTCAAGATTTTATCATCAGCGGATCCAGTGTCAGGGATAAAATCTCCACAATAAGTACATAAATCTGCATCATCTCAAATCATTGAATTTAGACTCTAGCAATGGTAACTTCTCTAAAATACAGAATGAGTTTTTAGAGGAGAGTAATACACTCTTTAATATTTCATTGGCAAATTTTGAACAAAAAATAAATCAGGATATTAAATTCTATCTTGATCAAAAAGGAGAGCAAAACATGTATAATACTGAAGAACTGGATGAAGTATTACAAAATTCAGTTGAAAATAAAAATAATCGACTCAAGAGGATGGAGGAAGCAAAAGGTAAAGATAGTATTACAATTAATGCAGTAAAATCCAATGTACTTGAGGCTTTTTTTTATTCATCTGGAACTGATTCTGAATAAGAGCTTAGTTTAGATTCTTTAGATGGTGAAAAATTACCTAACAGATTCAGTCAGTCTACTAAATCTAAGATAATGATAAGTTTAAATGCTGAAGATCTGGTAGACTGTACTGCTGCAGTTTCTGCCCAATACAGAATAGGTGTATGCCCACAAACTTCATTAGTAGCTGCTATTTGTAATAAAGCTGGTGTAAATCTAAAAGATATTAGTCTATCAAGAAGTACAGTCCATAGAAAAAGATTCAAGAAAATTGAGATACTAGGAAATAAGCTCAGGCAAGAAATTATAACTACTCTGAAGGGAAGAAAGCTCTGTTCATTTTGATGGAAAAAGGATAAAACAGATTGAAGATCTAAAAATAACTGTTTCTGTAGAAAGAATAGCGGTCAGCGTTATATCCCCTGATATGGATGACACAGATGACATATTGCTAGGTGTTATTCAGATACCAAGTTCTAAAGGTAATGACCAGGCTGAAGCAATTTTAAAACTGTTAGAATACTATAACATTGTGGATCAAGCATTTGCTGTTTGCTGTGACACTACTGCATCCAATACTGGAATACACTCTGGAGCAGTTGTTATCCTTAGCTCCATTCTTAATATTCCATATGCTAGAAATACACTTCATACTTATCTCACACTTTATGGAGACTTTGACTGGAGAAAAGACGAAGGGCTCAAGAAAAGGGCTGTATGTCAAACTCCAGAAAAATTGGTGTTTTTTCAGGAAAAAGGTGGACAAGATGATAGATCTAGTTAGGTTTGACTGGAGTCAGCTTCATGTTGAGTCATCCCTTCATAAAATTGCTAAGAAAGCTCTGGAGTTTGGAAAAGAGACCTTTGCCTCCTTTTGTGAGAAATGATTATAGGAAACTATGCGAGGTTTTTGTTTTCTATTTGAGAGGAGAAGTACTTGGACTGTGTTTTCATCAACCAGGAGCCTGCCATGAAGCTAGGTACAGCATATCGGGTAAGTATAATAAATAACATATAAATAAAAAAATATAATAAACAAATATTAATGGTGACAAAATCTTACTCTTTAGATTTATGGCTGATGCTTTATACATTCTTACCTGAGAATAACCAATAAGATCACCATGATTGTGAGCAAAGTGGAAAAAAAAAATAGAGACAGCAACCTTTTTTACATCTGCCTGGTATGCACCTTGGTTTCTAAAGTCATACTTGGTTGCAAGTTCACCCTAAAACGATCTTGCTGCTTTCAAGAATGCTTTTTGCATCAAAGAAAAATAACCCAATCAAAGTTCAGCATTGGTTGCTAGTATGCAAGTTAGTGCTGCTATCTCTGGCTGATGAAGATGTAGAGCAGGAAGTGAAAAAAGAGCTGTTGGATAGATTAGTTCAGTATGTTGTTCCTGACAAGTTCAAGATTGAAAAACCTGAGCTACCAATAATATCGGAGTCCACTGAGCTTTAGGAACTGGTAGGTTCAGAAAGTTGGCTCCTGTTAAAAATTGCAGAAGTTCCTAATGGTGAAGTAGGTCTGTGGAGAATGGGAAAAGCCCTTAAAACATTAAATTTATTCAAAAAATTTGTTAAAAATTTAATTTGCTTCAACGATTGTGCAAAAAGAAACATACGCCTAATTCAGGACTTTGTAGGTGGACATAAATCTGACAATATGCAACAAAACTAGTGGCCAGGAAAAGTAATGCTAGTGGCCAGGAACAGTAGAAAGAAGCTTAAAAAGATCTTTTCAAATCCCAGTTAAAAAATATATAATATATTATTCTTGCAACACATACCTTTTGACACATTTTGGTATTTTTATTAGGAAAATGTGTAAAACTTTGGTTTTTAACAAAAAATGGAATTTTACATATTGCTGAAATTGTGGTCCGACAATCTTTTTTATATATATATTTGCAATCAGGGGACACTAGCGAATGGGAAAAAAATGTCTGCACATAAAAATTATAAAAAAAGTGTAAATTTAGGACACCTTAATATATATATATATATATATATATATATATATATATATATATATATATATATATATATATATACATACATTTGATTTTGTTGTCTTATAGGTTTTAAATTTTAATAACCAAGAAATGTAATTTTTGCATTTAAAACTTCTATAGATTCTTTATTAGCAAAATACAATTTTATGATTAAAAATTTTATGACACCAAATGACACTGAAACAGAAACTGATGTTAAGAAAAGATCAAGATAAAGAATACCAGACGACTTAAAAAATTGCAAATTATAAGAATCAAGAAATCAAGACAAAGAGAAAGAATTTCAAAGAACTGATGCTCAAAGAAAAAAAATAGACAAAAAAAATTTTTGGAGCACTTAGGAACAGTCACAGTAAAAGAATGATACTTATGAACGGTCACAGTAAAAGGATGGGTAACACAAGAATGAATTTTAGTAGATGGCACAAGAGATGCTAGCATAGTATTTATAGAAAAGAGAAAGGGAAGCAACATTTTTACAATGTGACAATTGTTGAAGATTGGCTGCAAGAGTAGGTCCAACTATGTTTACAATGCGTTGTCTAAAAGAAAAAGGGCATCCTACAAAGATCCGCTCCAGATATGGCAACAGTATTTAATACAAGGACAGATTAGAGATTTATAGAGATAAAGAATAGAATCCTGAGTAAGAACATGGCAAGCACAATAAAGAGATGCAACCTTAGCAGATGCTAATTTTGCAATTGATTTGATATATGGTTTCCAAGAAAGATTGAAAGTAATAGAAGACAAAGAGTAGATGAGTCATTGAGTAAATTACCGCTCATAAATATAGGAAGATCTAGATTATTGCGATAACAATTAGTTGAAAAATTTTTTTTTTATCTGAGTTAAATTTTTTTCTTCCGGGAGATTGTTAATGCAAATTAAAAAAATATTGGGTCAAGTATAGAACCTTGAGGAACACCTGAAGTTAGAGGAAATGAAGAAGGGTAGTGCTCATTGAGGACAAATTATATACTACGATAGGTAAGAAAAGATTAAAAAGATGTTACCTGATACGCCGTAAGAAAAGAGCGTATGGAGAAGACCAGCATGCCAAATGTTATCAAAGGCTTTAAAAATGTCGAGAGACAACTTCTTCACATGAGAGATTAAGTGTTTGTTAATTAAAGACTCAAAAACCTTGCTTATGAAGGGAAGAAAATGGGAAGGTAGTTAGACGAGTCAGATTGCTCTCAGGATCTACACAAGAAATCAATAAAGTTAGAGTGATACAAATGTCAAGCAATGGATCAACCTGTTTTAAGGTAGGATGTGATGAGTGGCATCAAGAGATGAGATTGATGAAAAGTTTTTAGCAAACAATTTAGCTTTGTCTTTAGGTGAGGCAACAAAATCTAAACCATACAAGTAACAGATTTGTCCTTATTATAGACACTGTTAAAGATTCTCCAGAAATCTCAGAAGCTAATTTTTGAGATAAAATACAAGATTTTGTGAAGAATAGCAAGCTTTGGTGTTAAACAAAGCCTTTTTACAATAACTTCTAGCAATAGTAAACAGACGTCTGTTTCCTGGAAAATTATTTTGGTGATAGATATGAAAGTAATGGTTAAGATTGGAAACTACAAAAGCAATGAGCGGAAAATCATGAAGAAGAGTGAGGCTTGTCTCAAATAATAATCTTTTATTGCCCTCACCAAGGGGAATATAAGATTCTTATCGTCGATTTTTATCAACAAGATTTGATTCTAATTGTCGATTCTTATCGTTGAGAGGGATTAAAAGATTCTTATCGTAAGAGAGAATGAAAGATTTTCTATTTATCTTTTTTATTTATATACATAAAAAATTTAAATAAATTTTTTACAAAAAAGAAGTGTTAAATATAACTTTTAGTCTTTTATAATTATAATAAATAGTCAACAAGTTTAGAACTTTAACCATTACAAAAACCTTCAAAAATAATGTTAATAATTCTTAAATCTTTATCTGAAGATTTTTTTTTTATACACACTTATATTTCTTGAAATATTTCTTAATTGTTTTATTTAAACGAGACACCATATTTGTTTAAATTTTCAAAACGCCACTCTTTTGGTGTCAAACTTAGCTATTAAAACTAATTATTTTTTTTTACTTAACTTAGTAATAACAAATAAAAAAGTTAAAACAAAACAAATTCTCACTTGTGTAGCACAAACACACCAACATCAGAGTTATTTTTCTAGAAAACCAAAGTTTATTGGTAATTTAGGAAAATAATATTTTTTTTTACAAAAAGCTTTCAAAAAAACAATAACAGCAATAAAAAATAAAAACAGTCTACTTCATTCTCATTTGAAATTTAACTAAAAAATTTAAATTTTCTTATTCAAGAACAGTCAAACAAAACAAAATATTATAGCATAAAATGTTAGAAGATTGAAAAAAAAAAAAAAAATTTACCCTTTTCATAACTGTTTCTATTGGTTGCTTTGTTTTCCAACATACAACTTGATTGTCACAAGACTAAAAAAAAATTAATTAAATTATGATTTTAAAGTTACTCTTCAAATGCTTAAAAATGTAACCCACAAACTTAATATAAATTGATTCATCACTGCACAGACCAACCACAAACATTATAATTAGTACTAACTTTTGATATAACAAGATCACCTAACCAAACACAACAATCAACGTAATTACGATGAACTTCTCGAGTAGTATACTCAGGATAATGAACATTTAATGTATGAAAGATCCTACAGTTTAAAAATAAAAAAGCATGTATAACTTTTACATATTTATTTGTTTTTATTTCACATATCATGAACTTTTCCAGAAAAAAAATGTTTATAAACTCACCTTTTTTTTAACTGTCCATGGTGCAGTTTTTAATAGTACACTTAATTTATTTATTATTTTTGCATTTCATGATGCAGTTTCTAATAGTACACCTAATAAATTTATTTTTATGTTACTTATTGTACAATAAGTACTATAAAAATTAGTACTTATTGGTGTACTATTAGAAACTGCATCATGAAATGCAAAAATAATAAATTAATTAAGTGTACTATTAAAAACTGCACCATGGACAGTTAAAAAAAAGGTGAGTTTATAAACATTCTTTTTCTTGAAAATATAAGTTAAAAAGTAAACACTAAACTTTTCTTCTTTTTTTTTAATTTTTTATTATGAATACTTATTATTTAATCAGTATTTTCAATAAAATTGTTTTCATGATTAGTACTAATAAAGAAAACAAATAACCATAATAATAAACTTAATAATATTAACATGGACAAAAATGTTACTTATATACAGAAAAGATCTTACATTCAAATAATTATTTTGACTTTTAATTAGAAATAGTGCATTCATGTATTGGCATAAAATATTTTTAGAAATAGGAAAAAAAATTATAAATTCAATTTTTAATACTAAAAAATAAAAAGATGCTTAGGAAATTTAACATTAAACGACATGGGAACATGTCAACAAAGAAACAGGTTAGCATGGGAACATGCCAACATGATAATGCTAATGACCTAGTGATCATATTTTTAAAAACATAAGAAACTAAGAACAAAGATGGGGAAAATCTTTTCCTGATTATTTGCACAAAAACTATTTACGAGAAGCAGATTAAAGCTAACAACATGAGATATTTGAAATGAGTTAGAGTAATTTAAGTTTCACAATTTTCATTTTTCATAACTTTCATTAAAAAATAAAACCTTAAATAAAATTTAAACTATTTTACAACTCAATATTTAATCTGTTAGATTTAGTGAAAAAATGTGGCTTTAATACTTAGGAAAACATAAAGACTTTACGTTGAGTGGATCAAAAAGCCTCATCTTCTAAAAAATGCCTCATGATAGCTCTAAATATATTTTATATTAAAAAAATGATATTTGATTTTAAAACATATTTAATAAAAATAATTTTTAGAGGTGCCCTAAGTCCGTTTAACATTTACAGGTTTCCTAATATTAAAAAAAAAAGTTCTTCATAAGTAGTTTACATTTTGCATTTTTAAATATATGTTGCATTTCCAAAAGTTTCTTAATTTTTTTTTTTTTCTCTTGATTTTAAATAAAACCATTTTTATTAGAGGCACCTTTAAAAATTATTTTTATTAAATTATTTTAAAATCCAGTGTAATTTTGTTATATAAAATACATTTAGCATAATAATTGTATTTTATTATATAAAACATATTTATTAGAAGCCATTTTTTAAAAAATTGTTTTTTTTTTATCCACTCTAATATATATACAGTTTATGTTGAAATACCTTTCTGTACTTGAGTGAGCATGCGAATCATTGATTACCTAAAGAGTAAGAAAAAAAAAACCATTTAATAGAGCATCTTTGATTTAGATCATTTTTTTAAATTCATTCACCTCCTCAAGGCCACTAAAGTTAAGAAAGCTACTTTATTGTGGTTACAACCCTCTTTTAACTCTCTGAAACACGAACCTTGACGAACAAGGTGCTGCGTGGAGAAACAAGTGTCGTACTACCAGAAGCATGGTGGGGACTAAACAATTTCTGTTTGAAATGTAAAAATTATTTATAGTTTATTTGTATATGTATAAATATATATGTATATGTATAAAAATTTAATAAACAAATTAAACATCTTGATGTTTAGAGCTCAAATTAAACTTGTGTGAAACGAAGATTATGATTTTCTTTCTACTTTTTTTTTAATTTAAAAAGTAATTTTTTTCAAAATTTTAATAAAATTAAAACTGCTTGGAAATGATACTACTTAGAAAAATTAATGAAAAAATAATGGACAGAAAGCTAACAATAGGAAAGAGAAAAAATGATTCAAAAGAAACTTTTAACAATATAAACAAGTATTTAAATCTAGTAAGTTATCAGATATGTCATCTTTTAACAAGTTGCAATATTTAAACTTGAATATTCATAAGATTATCACTGTCAGACAATAACGATGGATTTTAATGATTACCTTTAAACCATTTTCTTTTAAAAAATAAAATAAAAGTAAACATCAAGTAACTTTAACAAAGTGAAAACCATCAAAAAATCAATTTAGTAAATGTAGTTAGACCTGCTCTAACTAGCAAGCTCTGAGCTTTTTCATGAGGTTGTATATATTTTTCTTTTCTACTAATACTTTTTACAAATAAAAAAATACCATAGTACTTAGGCAAGCTAAAATTTCTAGTTCTATCAACCAAAACTTATTCTTGCTTGACTCGCCATTAAGCGAGTTTAATCATTTTATCTGCCACTTCATGCATCTAAAACTTTTATTTATCTAGTTTTTTTCCTCGCATAATTCTTTGAAACTCTCTCCTGTCAACCAAGCTTTCCTGACTTATACAAATACCGCTTTTTAGTCTTCTATCAACCATTTTTTACCAATATTATTTGTTTTCTGGTAACTTCCAACATAAATAGAGGCTTTTTGCAGCCTTGTTGGGAAAAATTTGTCTAGTATATATATATATATATATATATATATATATATATATATATATATATATATATATATATATATATATATATATATATATATATATATATATATATAACTTATTACATTAATAGTACTTTAAAAAAACTTTTAGAGAAAAACAATAGAGTATTTAAACATTTACTTAATAAAAACATGCACATATGAGTGTATGATATAAATAAACAACATGAAGGAATAACTACTGAAATTCTTTAGTTGACATAACTTTGCTAAATTCTGATCAGAGATATTTTTTTTAGTTTGATTTATTCATGGTGAACAAGATTTACAAGTTATTGACAAAGAGCTGCACACCAGGCCACTCTGTGATAAAAACATACAACCCATACTCTACAAAAATCAATAGTTAACCAATAAGATGACTACTTAAAAACACTGATTGCAATTACACTATAATATATGTTATTTAAACAAAAACCTACTTTTTTGCATTTCTCTGTCTCAAGTGACCAAAATTTTAAAGAATGATCCATTCCACAAGAAACTATTTTTGTACCAAGTACATCAAAATCCTTTTAAAAAAAATAAAAGCGATAATAATTCTAAATAATATTTAATTTAACTTTTTTACTAATCATTAAATAGTCTTACGTTTATTGACATATTTAATTTTACTGTAAAAATTCACTTAAACTTCTTGATGCAGCAAGAAAAACTTACAATACCCAGAACTTCATCTCTGTGACCATCTACACCACCAAAAATAGCAACGCAAACTTCTGTCTTAATGTTCCACATTCTAATAGTGTGATCTTAAAATAAAATGAAAATGAAAATTTTGATAAAAAATAAATAATACAAGAAACTCAAAATTATAATTTTAAATATATTGAAAAAAATTTAATATTAATTTCTTAAACTATCCAACTACAAGTTTAAATTTAAAATATAACTACCTTTACTTGCACTGAGAATTATCAATGGTTCAATGGGGTGCGTCTTTAACTCATTGATTGCACTGCCATGTCCTTGAAGATACTACGTAGTAAAAATATTTTTATAAAGCATTTTATGAACCTTGTATTAAGGAATCATGCAATACAAAACAATAAATAGATTATCAAATAAATTAGCATATTAAAGGTTCATTACAACAATTAAAGATATAATAAACAGTTGATTTTTTAAATAAGATGTTTTTTAAAAGACTTTTTTTCAGTTTACCATCTGTTTAACATTTGGCTTGGAAAAAAGTTACCATTGATTATTGGTTAAGAAAAGGGGAACAAAATAATAACCAACCCTGGTCCAAAGGGATTTGGTAATTTTTTAAATAAAAGAAACCTTGACCGCTTACTTTATAAATCTGTTAATTTAAATTTTAAACTGATAAATTAGAGTTAATATTCTCTTTAAATTTAAATAATAAATGCTTGAACATAATAAGTTAAAAATAAGAAATGAAAAAAAAATTATTTTCTATTTGAAAGGATTGGGATTTTAAAGTCTACTAACTAAAAGCAATATACAAACCCAGTGAGTTATTTTATCAACTACACATAATGTTATAAGTACTTAATTAAAATTAACAATTTACTTAACATGAGGTACTAACTAGAAACCTCATTACAAATGTTTTTAAATTGTAAGAAATTAACTCATTTGAAAATTTTAAAAAGTATTTTAAACTTATGCCAGACTCTAGTTCAAACAATTTAGTTTTAATTTGATTGTTAAAAATGAAATTGGAATCAGCAAAAATAGTTTTATTTTTTGGCAGTAAATTATTAAACACAAACCACATGAAAAATAAAGAACAATTATTTTCGTAAAAAAAATATTTGGCATTTATTTGATTTACTTTAACATATAAATTGTTAACAGGATGGGACTGGTAACACAAACTCTAACAGTAATTCTCACTAGTAACAGTAATTGGTAAAGTTTATACATCTATAAAAATGCTTAAAAATAATAATAATAATAATAATAGCAGTAACATTAATAACACATGCAATATTTTAAAAAGTGCACTCTAGAGATTGATGAATGAAAGTATGCGAAATAACTGAGACAATAAAAATTTATAAAACACCAATCCTGGACAGTAGTGAACTAAACTATGTCATTTTATTCAACATTTTAGTAGGATATTTAAATGTTACTGAACTTGTTATGTCATAATTAAATTTATTTCACCCAGCCAGACAGATCGACCAAATTATTAATAAATAGTGTAGTATAGCACTAGAAGGCTCTTAAAGAGCTGAGTAAATTAAAGTACTTTGACATTTTGTAATTTACCTATAAGATACAGAACTATATTTTATATAAAGAATTGATTATGAAAAAGCTTTGTGCTTGTTTAATCTGCATGTGATGGCTTCAGTTTTTTTGAATTACAAAGGAATTTTATTCAATCAACTAAATAAGCAACTTTAGACCAAACTTAGCAAAAACATGATTTTCTATCAAGACAGTACACCTGCTTATTTCTAAACATAAATAAATTCCTTGGCATTTTATACTTATTGAAGATTTATTTTTAAAATGTTGGACTAAGTTTAATACTATACTATAGATTAAAATTCTTGAAACAATTTTAACTTTGTATCAATTAGTAATTTATGTATAAATCTAAATAAAAATTATTAATTCAGGATTGGTGAGAACTTAAATGCTGCATTGTTTGCTTTAACAATATTATTTACCATATTTATAGTGATGCATATATTATTTATTTTAAAACAGTATTTCTGAAAAATGTTAATATTTAGTTACCAGAATTATTTCATTTTTATAAAGTTTTTAATCAGTGAAAATGTGTTTAAAATTGATGGAAAAAGAACGAATTAATAAATAAAAATAATATAAATAATAAAAAAATAATATAGTAATACTAATAATAAAATATAACAAAAAAATGATATTTAAAAAAAAAAAGAAAAAAAAAGTTACTCTTGAAAGAATTTAATTTGAAATAGGAAAATTTTAATTAACCATAATAATACTATTAAATAATGGCTAGTTGAAAAAACATTGTAAGCAGGGATATTTTTTGAGCATTATTGTTCATAATGCTTTTGTTTCTATAATTATTCATGTTTATCTTTGAAAAAATTAAAATAACCATTTATTTCAATTCAATAAACTTAAACTGTTGCATACCGTTACTTCATTTTAAAAAACACTTTTGAACAATAAGTAATTGCTTAATAATTATAATTGGTAATAAGAAAAATTTATTTTATCCTGATTAGTCATGTGATTTGTTTCGAACCTTTTTATTATTACTAAAATATCAAAAACTAAAATATTAAAAAATAATATTAAAAGCTTTTATAATGTTTTTCAATATTATAGTTTAAAATAATATTTTTAAAAAAAACTTACAGTAGCAACTTGACGTATACATGGACTAAGAAGACAAAAAAAATAAATTACAAAAATTATTATAACTTCTAATGTATTATTAAAAACTCAAAAGAATAACTGCATAGTAATTAAAATTAAAAAAGGTATTTAAAAATCTTAAAGAATGTTGGCTAAAGTTTTCTTTTGACTACCAATACATATAAATAAGGCATGAGTGCAAATCAATAAATAAAGTAACAAGGGTGAAACAAAAGTTTAAAAACATACTTAAGTATATGAATGATTCCTTTAGCTCCAGCAAAACAAAACAAAGGATTTCTGTTATCTGGATCATATGTCCATGAACATGCATAGAAACTTTCTTCTGGCTATGTATAAAACATAAAACTTTAAATTTTAATTTGACTAAAAAATTTATTAAAAACATAGTGACACACCACTACGACAACACATAAACACATACTACTATGACAACACAGATCACTATGACAATGCATAGAAACATCAATATCACAACACTCAAAACACACCTCATTATGACAACACATAAACAAAGATCACTATGACAACACATCACTATTATAAGATCACATAAACACACATCACTATTTTTAATGCACATAAACACACATCACTATCAGCATAACTTTGAAGCAATAAAATTTGTCCAGAATCTTCAGCACATTTGTAAACTGAAACCTAAAAAACCAGCCAAGTAAAAAATTAAAGATCTGTATGAAACTAATATTTTATTAGGTAAATAAAAAAATCCTTCCTGGTTATGTACCTGTTAACAGTACCTGTACTGTTTATGTTAAACCAGTCTTATATTGGACAGACACAGCTACTTAACTAAGGTGAAGACAACTTACCAAAAACAAGGAAACTCTGATATAAAATCTTTAATTTAATTGTGGTTAATAGTAAGGAGCTGGTAAATCTTGGATGACAATCCTCCAGTGGCATGCTGGCTTCAAAAAGCCTAGGCGGGATTTTTCTAAACAGCCCTATTTATGCAGGATTTTATCATTTATGCTTGAAGACCCATAAATATATAAATGCTATGATTTAAAATGACACGTATCTTAGAGTAAACAAATTAGCTTTACATAGTGTTATAAAAATAGCTGGTTTTTACCAGCATTGACACTATTAGTTAAAAATGTAATAATGGTAGATTTCCAATGGAGGTCAAATGTTTAGGAGTACATAGAAACTCAATGGATAATCTTTATTATGCAATTGATAAAACAATACTTTGTATTGAAAAATATCCTTACATTGATAAGTAACTGAACAATAGCTAATCCAGGAATTTTAAATATTTTGTTGATATTATAATTAATATATATCAAGTTTAAGGTGTTTAACTTTGGTTCCAAAAAACATGAGTGTTACCAAATAAAATAAGAAAAGTAGAAAAAAACTAATTTAAATGGTATTTGCTTTCATACAAAACATTTAATCAAACAACGATATCTTTTGTTAGAAGAACTATATCTTTATCTATTGAAATAGCATAACTTTTTAAATATAATTTACTTTCAAGAAGATTACAAGCAACCACTATTAATTTGGGAGTTAAGCAAAGAATAGATTTAAAGAGCAAGATAACTGTCAACAGAGGATATGAAAAGCTGGAGGCTGTATGAGACAGGAAAACATAAAGTTATAAGAGAGTTCCAAAGTAGTATGAGGAAAAAAACTGGACAAATAAAAGTTTTTAAAGCATTAGAGCATTAGAGCAAGGACAGATACAGTACAAGAATGCAACTTTGCTAAAAGACGAAACAAGTGAGTTTTGGTTGATGGAACTAGAGATGATAGCCAGCAAAAACAGAAGCTCCAAGCTGTTACAGAAGTAAGATCAGATTTAAGATTGCCTTTTCTAAGCGATTAAAAAGAAAAGACTTTTTGTCTTAAATAAAGTTGCTTCATCAGTAAATAGAGCCACTTTAGATGAAAGATTGATACACCATATGAAGCAAGCTTATGGGGAAGACTAGCATGCCAAACCTCATTGAAAGCTTAAGACATGTCAAGAATAATAGATTAATATTTTAACACAAAAATAAATTGAAAATTTGTTTTCATTATTCTATTTAGTATACCATTTTATCAGTTTTATTTAAAAAAAAATCTTTTTTGTTCCCTGGTATTACCATGCTTGGTACTTAAATTTTCAAAATAGGTCTTCATACAGGAGCCAACAACATTTGAATAAAAATACTTAAACTAACATACAGTTGGAAAGAACAATTTTTCAAGTTCCAATAATATTATGTACTAATTTTGTTAAACAACTTAAAAAATACATAAACGATTTATGTGATCATTTGTGATGGTAAAATAAAAATACATCATTTAATAAAATTTTGAAGAAAGGTAAAAACCGTCATTTGTAAAATTGAATGACTTAATTGAATTTCTAATTGTTTGAAAATACTTTAGTAAAATAATTGTTCATACAAATCTTTAAAACATGTAATACTGATAAGCTTTAAAATTAATGTTAACAATAGTTGAATTACAAAAATTTTGTGATTCAACTATTGTCAACTAGCAATATCCATAACAACATTATTAGATTTAAAAAAACTATCATTAACATTATTTTAAAATAAAGTTAATTCTTCTTTTATTTTATATTTAAACTACTTTTACAACTACCATTATATATTTTGATAACAAAAAAAAAAATTCAATTAAAAATACTTAATAATAAAAGTCATTTAAAATACAGAATTACCCTATTGCTTCCAACAGTTCCAAAAATTAATGGATCATCTTCTCCAATTAAGCATTGTTGGTAAAATTGAACACCAAAAATTGGTTGTTTGTGATCCTCCTAAAAAATTTACAAAAATTATTATCATTCAATTTAAAAGATATTTGCTGTCTTTAATTCGTATAAAGTGTAAGTAACTAATTTGTATAAAGTGTAAGTCATATTAAATTCAAAATCAACATTTAAAGAAAAGACAGAGATTTTAACTGATGAAAATTGTAAAAAAGTAAAAAAAAAAAAAATCTTAAAGAATCACACTCAAACAAATGCATTTGTAAAGCTATTGGATTGAAATTAATTATTTAAATTGTGGTCACAAAAAATGTTTTATGATTTTTCTTTTAATTTTTGTTTTTAGGTGCTCCAAGAAGACCTAACGGAGCACCTAAAAAAAAAAAAGATCTGTGACAAGAGCACCTAATAATCTCATATTATTAGCTGATCATGTCACAGAGCACCTAATAAAATAAAGGGTAATTTATGAAACAGACATGTCAGACATGCCATTTAGTGTTTTTTTGTTTTGGTTTTTTTTTTTTCATACTTTGAAAAATTAGTCACTTATAGTGATCAACCGAAACAGGAAATATGACAAAACCAAAATAAACTGAAACTTTGAGTATATTAGTTCAATACCAAAACCAACATTTCAATAAGTTAAACAAATAATTTCATTGGAAAATGTAAATATGCAATTTTACATTTTTTTAGGATTTGTTGTCTTTTTACATTTATTGATTATTTTTTTGAAGACTTCATCCCAACTTATATAATCATAATAATAAATTAATAGTCATAAATAAAAAATAAGAAAAATAAAGTTACTTATAGAAAAATCTATAAAAATAACTAAAAGCTTACGTCAGGTAATATCAGCCCACACTACTCTTAAATGGTTTACAGGAGCAATTAACGGCTTTCACAAAAGTATAATTTTTTTTGTAACAGTCAATACCACTATTGATTATATTTCATGATCACTATTAACACAAATGACATTATGGTCAAGTTCGCAAAGTTGTTTATAAAAGAAAATCATTTTTTCGAAAATGAGATTTGCAAAAAATGCAAATCTCATTTTCGAAATAAACCAATAATACACCTTTTCACAGTTCCAGTAATTTCATGCATACGCATATTTTAATGCTATGTCATCATTCTTTATATGCAGAAATGCATGAAAAAAGGTAAATACACATATATAATAAAAAAGCATTCTGTAAAGAAACAGTTGCTTACATGAGCTTTCTTTTCTTTTTTCATAATAAAGACATTGAATTTGCTTTTTGTAATCTTATTTTAACCATTTTAAGCCTAAAATTTTCCTGTTTATATGTTTGTGCTATAGAACTTTTATTACATGTGAATATAAATAAAATTCATTTGTGGAGTGTAAAAGCTCTTAAAGAGTATAGAGTATGAAAATGTAAATTACGCCATGAGTATTTTACAAATACTCATAATGTAATTTGGAAAATCCATCAACTAAAATTTAATAGAATCATTTAAATTTTATAAAAGCGTTTGAAATAGTTTTATTGTTTGCAACATGGTACTTTAATTTACTTCATTAACGAATTTATGACGTAAACTTAAACACTTTTTTGCATTACTTAAATTACTTTTATTTTACTGGTGGTTAAAAACCTCTTTTTCATAAATGATTGAAGTTCTTATTGTATTTTTGTTTTAATTGAAATATTTAATGTATTATTTTTGTAATAATATACAAATATATATTTGCTGTATTTAACTGAAAACAATTTTTTATTAAGAGTACTTAGTCATTTTTTTTTTCCTTTAAATCCTTTCATTTATTTTCTCGTAAGTTTTTGCTGCAAATGTAATAAATGTATGAATGATTTGTAAGTAAATTTAAAATTTTGTATAATAGGATTCTTAAAAATATGTTTAGTAAAATCTGGTTTTATGTAACAGTAATTTTTTGAAGAAGTATTTCATATAACAACTATCTTAGTATTAAGTATCAAGTTTAAATGGTAAAAAAACTTATATCAGGGGCTATTCTAGACTGTTTCGATAGCGTCAACCCTATTTGGGTACCGCCCAAATTACAAATGAGGACTTTTTATTTTACATTTTTTACGGCAAATTTTTCTCTTGCAAAAAAACACTGATATTCGGCAATAATTCTGCTAAATTTCTTCAGGGGGATGAAGGGGGCGGAGGAGGGAGTACTATTGCTTAACTGTTTTTCTTAGAATAGCCCCTGTATATATATATTATATATAATATATATATATATATATATATATATATATATATATATATATATATATTAAATATACATATATATATTATATATACATATATATATTAAATATACATATGTATTAAATATACATATATATATATTATATATATATATATATATATTAAATATACATATATATATATATATATATATATATATATATATATATATATATATATATATATATATTAAATATACATACATATATATATATATATATATATATATATATATATATATATATATATATATATTAAATATACATATATATATATATATATATATATATATATATATATATATATATATATATATATATATTAAATATACATATATATATATATATATATATATATATATATATATATATATATATATATATATATATATATTAAATATACATATATATTAAATACACTATATACATATATATTAGGGTGTTAGCTAGCCCAATGGTATCGAATATATCGC
This sequence comes from Hydra vulgaris, assembly GCF_038396675.1. Taxonomy (NCBI): domain Eukaryota; kingdom Metazoa; phylum Cnidaria; class Hydrozoa; order Anthoathecata; family Hydridae; genus Hydra; species Hydra vulgaris. The sequence goes on along the minus strand of NC_088922.1, from coordinate 60,634,989 downwards.
AGAATTCCAGAACATCGAATATATCGCAGAATAACAGAAGCGCTATTAGATGCACTCAAAATATATGAAATTGCTGTTTAAGGTCGTAAAAAAAATTGTTTAAGCAGAAAAGTGCATCTAATAGCGTTAGAGTAAAGGGTTAACGTGTTTGAGGTTGGCAAAAAATTGCCAACTTTGATTCTATGTTTTATGGTAAGACCTTTATATTAAATTTTATTTGCCAACCGAATGCCGACCTCTAAAAAATTGAGGTCGGCAAATAATTGCCAACCTCAACTTTCCTAATTCCGAAGGTTGATATATAAATATATATATATATAAAGCCCTCAGAATTAGGATTGGCATTTGGCAAAGCTAAACTAACTGTCGACATAAAGTATTTGAGGTCGACAAAAAAATCGCTGTCCTTTTTTTTAAGTCTTATAGCAACCCATATTCTTGCTTTGCTTTAAATCATGTTAACATCTTTAATCGTGTGATGGATACTTTCTTTCACAGTGAAGTGCCTTTCGAGGTAAAACCTACTTCTTCTACTTTAACAGAGCTTCTTGTTGCAGCGGCATTTATGCACTGAAGTACCTTTACTTGTGGATTTATAAAGTACTAAATAGTAAATATTGTCATATATTGCTATTTATTAATTGCGGTTCAATAGTTCAATGCCCATTTTATTTTAAAAACAACAATTGTTAATATGTGACTGAAAAATCAACAGTAGCATTACACTAACCAATTTAAAAACATAAGATTATTAAGTATTCACTAATAGTAATTGTGTAATATTTGTAAAAAACAGCTGATGATGATTCTTAAATCATATTTCTAACTTTAGCAGACTATTTTTACTTTGAATATATAAGTGGATCTGAGAAATTAATACTTAACTTTCAAACAATATTTTTGATTGATTGTGTTTAATTGATTGATTCAAATATAAGAGAAAACATTCAGGTTTTGACTTTTGTCCCAAATTCACAGACTTAAAGAAAAGCAGCTGAAGTATTTATTACATAAAAGACAACTAAACCAATGCAAGGTAAATTAAAGTTAAAAGAGATATATTAGCACTTCTAGAATAACAAATTGTTAGAATTAAGTTTAAACTTCATAAAATATTGACTGCTTTAATAAATATCTGATAGAATAAGTAATAAATATGAGTTTGACAGAATAAGTAATAAATATTATTTTGATATATAATATCTGCATTATTCATTATGAAATCACTAATGAACTCATAATGAATAATAAAGATTTATACGAAGCTTAAACACCTAGATCATTTTTACGCAGGCTATGAAGATCATTTTTTAAACCATGATCAAATAAAACTTTTGCTTGGGATACTGTGCTCTATCTATTAATGTATGATTTAAGTTTGAATATCTTCAAACTTAAATCATGCCTAAAGTAAACCAAAATATAAAACAAATAACCATCCCCACCTAACTGTTTCAACATATCTTTCACAAATATTCGTGGTCTGCAAAGTAATCTTCCATCAGTTGAATCTTACCTCTTGCAAAATTCACCAGATTTGCTTGCGCTTTGTGAGACAAATTTAAATTTAGCTGTTCCTTGTTAAGATCTCAGTTTGATGGGTACTATCCTTTATTTAGCAAAGACTCTAATAGCAACATGCATGACTTGAGTGTATACTTATACATCAACTAACCTACTTATTGAGAAATTACGTTTGAATCCCTTACCCTTAACACCATTTTACTCTAGTACCTTTCTCTTTATTCTTTATCATTTTCCTTCTTCTCAAGACAGCACTCTTTTAGGTGTAATTTCTGATCAAATTGAATGTGCCCTTTCTATTTCACCTTCAGACAAATTTGTTGTTATTGGTTACTTAAATGCTCATCACACTGAATGGCTTGGTTCTAACACCACTGACCCTGCTGGCACTAAAGCTTATAACTTCTGCATTTCTTAATTTCTGACTCAGCTGATTTGGTGAACACTAATAGATAGATGCTGAACTATGATTAGGCAAGGGTTGTCATTGTCCCAGTTTTTATAAACCTAAGTTACATTGTTTCCTGCATAGGATGATGAATTCTTGACTTTTCTTATAGGTTTTTGCTTGCGCCTCCTTGATAGTGGCTAAGCAACTCTTCCTGTATCTCCTAATGAGAGTACAGCTCAAAAACTCAGTTTAATGGTTCTGAGGCCAGCCGGTAGTAAGTTTCCCAAACACTGTGATAGCTCTCAGAGAGGCTGATTCCGACAACAGCTGCATAATACAAGAGTATTAACAGTGCCATGTTGCACATAGTTGGTGTCCCTGTTAATGCTTTTGATACTTTTGGTCATAAAATAGGGCTTCTTCATTGTCTAGGTCAAAGAAGGAGCCCAGCTTTATGACAAAGGCAGGGCTCGAATTAACGTAATAAAATCTAATCGCAATTTTTTTGTTGCTCATAACCCCTCCTCCACTCCCGCCGGAGGGGAGGGGCATTATTTATTTTAACTTATTTATAATAACATATATAATAAGTCTCATTTTTGCATAAGATGTTATAACATTTACGTTCAGCGGTTGTAAAGTAGCTTTAATTATATTTACATTATTACTATTATTATATGCAGTAGTGGTGTAGTGGTAGTGCGCTCGCTTCATAAGCGAGAGGTTCCGAGTTCGATCCCTACCACGTCCCTGGTAGTACCGCGCTCAACTTGTTTCTCCGCGCAGCGGCCTTGTTCGTCAAGGTTCGTGTTTCGGAGTTATAGAGTTGAGAGAGGGTTATAACCACAATTAAGTAGCCTCCTCATCTGTAGTGGCCTTCTGGGCCTTAGGGAGGTGAAATAACAAAAAAAAAAAAAAAAAAATATTGCATTAAATCTAACAGCGGTATTTTTGTAAAATCAATGAACTTGATATAATCTTCTTTTAATTAATTATTTCATTTTCTATTTTATTTACATATTTTAAACTGTTTAAAACAACTAGAATATTTAATTTTCTATAAATTTTAAACAGTAAAAAAAATTATTTAAAACTCTAACAAAAGAATCCATAAATTTGAAACAGTTATAAAAAACTATTAAAAATGACGAAAACATTATCGCGATCAAATGTTAAAACTTAACATTTTCACGAAAACCCGCACAATCACAAACAAGAATGATAATTAAATTCTTATTAAGCAAGTTTTCTTATTTAAGTAACCTTATCAAATTCCCATGATATTTCTTTTGCTATTTATTTCTTTTGCTATCTTTTGCCTTTTTATTCAATGTATTTTTTAATAAAAGTTTTTACTAAAACTGTTATTTAGACACATTTTTTAAGAAAAAAATGTGTCTGTTTTTCCTGACTTTCTTTTTCTTTTTTCCGGATAATGATGAAAATTTGCTGATAATCATCTAACTTTATCATTATACCATTCGTCCTTAGCAGTATCAGGTTTAAATTTGTCAATCTCAGGACCTTCTTAACTTATCCGAAGTATAGATTTTAAGAGATCTCGTCTAAGACAACTTCTCCAGTCATTTTTTATGCGATTCACACATGAAAACATTTGTTCTACTTTCGCATTTGTAAAAGGACAAATTAAAAATAGCTCAAAAATATCAAGAATATTTCGGCATTCTTTGACCAAATTTGATTTGGAAAAAACAATTTCCCAAATTTTCAAATAATAATCATTTTGATTGTTACTTATGATGGGAAACATGTATGCTTTTAAAATGATCTACTCATGAAGTATATTATTCAAATCACATCCTACACCAATTAAAAATTCAGAAAAATGTTCAACAACTTCAGCGATAGCTTCATCGCCAAAAGTTCCATCATTCACATTTAACAGCCAGTTATAAATGTCAAGTAAAGCTACCAAATCTATAAACAATGTTGATTTTTGGAGAGATTGAAAACAGCCTTCCATACATATGGTAATATTTGCAATAATTAGCTTGTACTCTAGATTCGAATAGGTATTTAATTGTTTGTTTTTTATAAATTTTTCCTTCCTTAAACAATCAGTCTTTTTCCTGCATTTGAACATTTTTGCTAATTGATTTTCTAAATCTTTTATTTTTCTTTCTTTTACTTTATGCTACGCTTTAAAAAAAAATTATCGTTACAGAAGTCACTGCAGTTTTATACTGTAAAAGAACGCTAAATATTCACGAATAGAGTATCAATCTTCTAAAATAAAAAAAGAATAATCACGAAAAAAAGAAAGATCGCGAAAAAACAAATTTAAAGGAAAAGTAATTGCGAAGGTGCGAAAAGTAATCGCGATTCGCGATACGCTTAATTCGAGCCCTGAAAGGGTTAATTAACAGGACTGAGAAAATTGCATAGCTCATTGTTTAAGAGGCTGTGCTCTATCTATGAATGAGTTAAATTTTTATTAAACTTAAATTATGCAATAAGTGTATCAAAATATTAAACATAAAAAACCATCCCCACCACCTAACTGTTTTAATATATCTTTTACTAATACTGCTTCATGTCCTGTTGCCTTATAATATACCCCTTTTTAAACAAAGGCTAGGAGATGCCAACTCCAACATAGAACATCCCCAGCCCTGGGGCTCTTGGTTGAGTAATGGCTAGAGATGGTGTCTCAATAAAAATACTCATCTTGGGCAGATATTAAATGCATTCGACTGCTGTCTTAAAGAAGACCTCCTAGGCAAAGGCTTAAAGGGTAAACAGATTTTATCTGTTGACCAGCCTCGCACCCTTTCTTCATCTATTAGGCTGGAGCAGATGTATTTTTATTTCATTGTTTCCAGTTTAGCTCTTTTTCATCTCAAGACTGCACTCTTTTTGATGTTATATCTGATCATATTGACCAAGCCCTCTCTCTTTATCCATCAACTAATATTGTTGTTGTTGGTGACTTTAATGCCTATCAAACTAAATGGCTTGGCTATAGTGTCAGTGACTCTGCAGCCATTAAAACCCACAACTTTTGCCTTTTACAATCCCCAACTCAAATAGTCAACTTTTGAACTCGCTTTCCAAACAACCCGAATCATTTACCTTCTCTACTCAACTTACGTCTTGTTTCTGATCCTAGTCAGTGCTTAGTCTCTCCACATTCCCCCTTAAGTGCTTCTGATCACATGTTGATCTCTCTAAAACTATTATCTCATTCTTCTTCATCATCTGAATCCCCTTATCACCATACCTCTTACAACTACCTTAGAGCTGACTGGGATTTTTTCCGTGATTTTCTTCGTAATGGCCCTTGGGTAGAAATCATTCGTCTTCCTGTTGACAAATGTGCTTCTTACATAACTTTGTAGATTCAGACTGTCATGGAATCTTTTACTCCCTCTCAATGATTCCAGATCAAGCCTCACACTTTCCCATAGTTTTCCTGACATTGTGCTACTGCGATTTCCAATCAAAACCATTACTTTTATATCTATCTCTAAAACAAATCTCCAGAAAACAGACGTCTGTTTATTACTGCTAGAAACCATTGTAAAAAGGTTTTGTTTACCGCCAAAGCCCGCTATTCTCAGGTCATGAAATCTCATATTTCATCACAAAAATTAGGCTCTCGTGACTTCTGGAAAATCTTAAATAGTTTCAATAATAACGACAAATCTGTTGTTCCACCTCTCCAATATGGTTCAGACTTTGTCACCTTAACTAAAGACAAAGCTGAATTGTTTGCTAAGAACTTTTCATCAATATCGTCTCTTGATTCAACTAGTTGCATTCTACCTGAAATAGCCGTCAAACAGGTTGACCCTTTGCTTGACATTCGTATCACTCCAGCTTCTGCATCTAAAGTAATTTACTGCCCGGACTTTTCTACAGCTTGTGGCCTGGACAACATACTTGTTATAGTCATGCAGAAATGTTTTCTGGAGCTGCCGTCTATACTCTCAAAACTATTCAACAAGTGCTTATCAGAGTCTTGTTTTTCAGCCTGATGGAAAGCGACATCTGTTATCCCTATTTTCAAAAATTCTGGAGAGCGATCTGTTTCGTCTAACTACCGTCCCATTAGTCTTCTTCCTATCATAAGCAAGGTTTTTGAAATTAACAAATACTTAATTTCTCATCTTGAATGTAATAACTTACTCTCTGATCATCAATATGGACTTCGATCTTCTCATTATACAGCTGATTTGCTAACAGTAATAACCGATAGGTTTTATCGTGTATTAGATAAAAGTGGAGAAGTTAAGGCAATCGCTTTTGACATTTCTAAAGCATTTGATAAAGTTTGGCATGCTGGTCTTCTCCATAAGCTTTCTTCTTACAGTGTATCTGGTAACATCTTTAAGATTATTGAGTCCTTTCCAATCGTAGTATAAAAGTTGTCCTCAATGGACAGCACTCTTCTTCTTATTCTGTAACTTCAGGGGTTCCTAAAGATTCAATCCTTGGCCCTATACTTTTTTAAATTTACATTAGCAATCTTCCAGATATTCTCACATCTAAGGTGGCATTGTTTGCAGATGATACTACCATTTATTCTTGTCGTGATAAGAAACCAACACTCTCTGATTGCTTGGAGGGGGCATTTGAGCTTGAAAAGGATCTCACTTCTACTACAGCATGGGGCTCATAGTGGCTGGTGAACTTTAATTCAGATAAAACTCAATTTTTTCAGCCAATCATGATCGCAATAATTTAGATCTTCTTATGTTTATGAACGGTGATGTACTCCATGAGTCATCTACCCTTCATCTTCTAGGATTAACTCTTTCTTTCGATCTTTCTTGGAAACATGTATCAAATCGATTGCAAAATTAGCATCTGCTAAGGTTGCATCTCTTTATCCAGCTCAACACTTTCTTACTTCGGATTCTATTCTCTATCTCTATAAATCTCAAATCCGGCCTTGTATGGAACACTGTTGCCATATCATTGTAAGGAATACTGTTGCCATATGGAATACTGTTGCCATATGTCTGGAATACTGTTGCCATATGGGGCGGATCTTATAATGATGCCCTTTCTCTTTTAGACAAGGTGCAAAAATGCATTGTAAACATAGTTGGACCTGCTCCTGCAACTAACCTCCAACCATTACCACATCATTGTAATGTTGCTTTTCTTTCTCTTTTCTACAGATGCTATAATGGGAACTGCTCTAAAGAGTTAGCGTCTTTTGTGCCATCTATTAAAATTCATTTTGGTGTTACTAGTCATTCAATTAAGTCTCATCCTTTTTCTGTGACTGATCTGAAGTGCTCCAAAAACTCTTATTTATCTAGTTTTTTTCCTCGAACATCAGCTCTTTGAAATTCACTTCCTTCATCTTGCTTTCCTGATTCATATAATTTGCAATCCTTCAAGTCGTCTGTCAATCGATATCTTGCTCTACAATCTTCATCTTTTCTCTTCCAGTAACTTCCAACTCTAATTAGTGGTTGTTTGCAGTCTTGTTGAAAGTAAAGATGTAAAAAAAAAAAAAAAAAAAAATTTGGGTTGTCTGCGAAGCAACCTTCTATCTGTTGATTCTTACCTCTTGCAAAATTCACCAGACTTGCTTGCTCTTTATGAGACTTTATTTATTTGAGAATTTAAATTTATTTATTTGAGAGTTTAAATTCTGATATTCCTTTTTCTGATCTCAGTGTTGGTGGGTAATATCCTTTTATTCGTAAATACTCCAATAGTTACATGCTTGGCTTAGGGGTATACATATGCATCAATTCAACTTTTTGTTATGAAATTGGGCTTGAATCCTTTGACCATTCTTTTATGTGCTTCAGCTTAGCACCTCTTTACTCTACTATCTTTTTCTTTGTTCTTTCCTGTTCTCCTTCTTCTAATGCACCCATTTAGATATAATTTCTCTGTTAATTCTCCTTTTTCTCACTTTGGTGGTTCTGACCATCCATCGATCTCAATGATTAAATCTTTAATCTTGTATTCATTTTCGGACTCACATTGCGCTAACCTCATCATTGCGCTACTTACTACTACCCTAAAGCTGACTAGGACTCTTTGTGATTATCATTGAGGTGGTCCTTTGGCTGAAGTCTTTTCCCTTTCAGCTGATAAATGCACCTCCAACGTAACCTCAAGGATTCAGGCAGGAATGGATGCTTTTAATCTTTCTTGTTGGTTCAAATTCAAGCCTTATTCTACTCTATGGTTTCATCCTCTGGTGCAGTTGCAATATCTATTCATAATCATTTGTATCTTTTTTAAATAACTCTCTTGAGAACAAACAGCTATTTATTATTACAAGAATTTGATGTAAAAAGGTGCTGTCAGATGCTAAGCTCCATTATTCTCAGTTGATTACTTCTTCTATCTTATCTCAGAAGTTAAGCTCTAGAGACTTTTGGAAAATATTCAACAGTGTTGTTAACAAAGTAAGGTCTAACATTCCATCTTTTATTCATGGGACTGATCTTATTATCTCTCCCAAAAATAAAACTGAACTATTTGCAAAGAACTTTTCTTCTAATTTGATTCATGAATCTTATGGCGATTCTCTTCCTTCCATTACAATTAAACACGTTAACACATTGTTAGACATTCAAATCATACCAGCTTTCGTTGCTAAAGTCATATCTTGATTAAACTCTTAATTACCTGCCTGCTGGAAAATGGCATCTGTTGTTGCAATTTTCAAAAACTCCGGTAAACATTCTGACCCCTCCAATTATTGTCCAATCAGTCTTCTTTCTATTATTAGCCAGGTCTTTGAGTCTTTGATAAAAAATTTCTCACACCCCATCTTGAGTCAAATAACATGCTGTCAGGCAATCAATATGGTTTTCAATCCACTCACTCTACGGCTGACTTACTAACTGTTGTGGCTGAAAGATTTTATCATGTATTAGATGGAGGCGGAGAGGCTAAGGCTATTGCTCTTGACTTATCTAAGGCTTTCAACAAATTTTGGCATGTTGGTCTTCTCCATAAGCTTGTTTCATATGGTGTATCTGGGAAAGTTTTTGAGATTATCAAATCATTTCTTTCTAACCGCTATATTTAAGAAGGCCAACACTTTTCTTTATTTTCAGTAATTTCGGGGCACCTCAAGGTTCTATCCTTAGTCCTATTTTATTTTTTATCTACATTAATGATCTTCCTGACAACCTTACATCTAAAGTAGTTCTTTTTGCTGATGACTCAACTTTATACTCCTGTCTTGACAAAAAGTCTTCCCTTTTCAATCGCTTAGAACAGACTGCTGATCTTGAATCTGATCTCACTTTTGTAACAGATTGGGGCTCACAGTACCTTGTAAACTCCAACAAAGCTCAGTTAATTATTGCAAACAACTATCACATTACTGTCGACATTCCTATATTAATGAATGGCAACCCTCTCACTGAGTCCTCTTCTTTATGTCTTCTTGAACTATTGCTAACTAATGACCTTTCATGGAAACTATATTTACAATTGATTGCTACATTAGCATCCACTAAGGTTGCTTCACTTTATCGTCCTATTTTCTTACTCCTGATACCACTCTCTACCTTCAAATATCTCTTATTCATCCCTGTATGGAATACTGTTGTCATATTTAGGCTGGTTCTTCTAATGATGCTCTTTCTCTTCTAGACAAGGTTCAAAAATGCAATGTAAATGCACTTGGACCCGCTTAATCTGTTGAGCTTGAGCTTTTCTCCCATTGTCATAAAGTTGCATTCCTTTATCTCTTCTACAAATACTATCATGGTCACTATTTTAGCCAGCTATCATTTTTAGTTCCATTAAACAAAACTCATTCTCCCTTGACTTGTCATTCTTTTACTACATCTGTCCCTGCATGCTATAAGAACTTTTATTTGTCTAATTTTTTCCCCTACAATTCAACCCTTTGGAACTCTCTCCCATCTTTATGTTTTCCTGACTTACAGAACCTACTCTTTTTAAGTCTTCTGTCAATTGTTTCCTTGTTCTTTTTTTCTTCTTCAAGTAACTACCAACTTAATTATTGAGAGTGAATCAGAATAAAGTTAAAAAATAAAAAAACTTTGGACTGTGGGTTATATATCTAGAAAATGTCCTCATTTCTCCTAGAATAACCTCGTCTTGTAAGGAAAAAATGAAAAATAATCCTTATTTGATACTTATGATTGTCAATGTTCTGAAAAAAATATTAATTAAAAGTCTTTATTTTTCTTGATTAAAAATAAAATAAAAATATTTACCTTAATAAAATTAGTGCATTTAAAATTTAGTTTTGATTTTCCAGTTGAATTCTCATCATGTTTATTTTGCTTTTTCCATTTTTTTTTGCATACCTTTTTTCCTTTTGTTTTACTGGAAGTTGAATATGTTTGACTACTGTCAGTATCATCATCATTATCTTGAAACAGAATTAAATATGCAATTAAATAAACATTACTTATAATGAAATTCTTTAAAATAAGAGATATTATTGAAAAATACATAAACATAGCACCTATTTCACTGATTTTTTTAAATATATACTCACCTTTTTTGTCCAATGCTTTACCTCCATAAGGCCCAGGAAGCTATTATGGTCAAGGATATCAATATATATATATATATATATATATATATATATATATATATATATATATATATATATATATATATATATATATATATATATATACTACTATATTTTCCTAATTACTCTTAACCCCAGGACGTAATTAACTCCTCTTGGACATAATGAACTCCTCTTACAAAGTGATTGCTTTTGCTTTACACCACTATGCATCACATCCTTATACCAGGCCTTGTTTTAAAGCTTAAACTGGCGTGCCATTTATGTACGCGCTGAGCCATTTACCATTATCAGTAAGCCATTTTTTAACATTTAAGTAAGTCTAAAGAAATCATACAAGTGGTAAGATAAAAGGATTAATTAACGTTATAAAAACCACTTATGAAGTTTGAATGGCAATTATGTAAAAAAAGTTTGCATGACAATTGCGTTTGATATTTGCACTATTTACAAATGTAATAACTAAAGAAAAAACAAAGGAAATTTTATTTTTATTTATTTTAGTTAACTTAACTTTTCCATCAAAAATGTTCAGTAAAAGAAAAAAAAAAAAGATGTTATAGGCGCATAAAAAAAGAAATCATAAAAAAACCTAATAAAATTTTTTTTATTTATCATCTTGCAAAAGCAAGAATATTTATTTAGACAATTTCTCATAACAAACAATAACAAAAATAATTATAATTTATAAAAAAATAAAAAATAGTACAAGTTGAATTTTATTTCACTTTTGATATTTTATATTGTGTTTGTTTGTTTTGTTATAACGATTGATTTTATCAAAAAAAAATGAAAAAACATTATTACAAACTTTAAACGACATTTTATAAAGAGTTTATTTTTTAATAATTAAAAATAGGGTTTCCAATTGGTTTTAACCGATAATCAAAAACCGCGGGTTTTTTGTCAAAACCGATATAAATGAAAACCATCACTTTTTAAAAATGGTTTTGGCGGGTTTTTAGTATAATGTCTTATGAATGTTTATTTATTATAGAAACGTATAAAAAATCAAATTAGTAAGTAATTAAATTTTTATTTTTTTATATAGATTGTATTTTGATAGAAAGATTAACATGTCTTTTCATTTTCAAAATTATTCAAAATTATTCCAAAAAAAAATGTCCAAATATCAAATAAAACATGCAAATATATTGGAATATAAAGTATTCAAATACTCAAATAGGATGGCCTATTCTTTATATTAAAGATTTTTATTCCTTAAAAATGTTTGTCTATAATATGAATACAACTTGTATCGGCACTTGGGGATCCCTTAAAAGAAATTGTAGCTGATCTAGCTACAGATGGTGTTTCGATTAATAATAAAATGGTGTCAACCTATAAAACTGGTCTCATTAGGATTTATGGTTCCTATCCAGCTAAGAGTTTAATAAAAAATATTAAGGATCATTTGGTCTCTGTATGAAAAGAGATGCAGTAGGTTCTACTCAAGATGGTGCAGCAATCAACAAGAAGCTCATGCAAATAACAGACTTTGTTGATTAGTTTTGCTTTAATCATGCAATTCATCTTGGTTTATGCAACATTATATAAGAAAAATAAAGACACAAACATAGCAATTTCCACGGAAATGGACAGTGATTTAGAAAAGGATGAACATAGAATTTATGATGATAAAGAATGCACAAAAAGTAGTGAAATTTATAAAAATCTCATCAGTTCCTAATCAAAAGTTTAAGAAAAAAGTTACTGAGGAATTTGGTAAAGAAATCGATCTGCATCTGGGTGTTCGTCATCGTTGGAATTCACTTTTTTCAATGACTGTGCCTTAGTTAAAAACTAAAAAATGTGTATTCTAGACATTTACTGGATTAAATACTCTTGATGTAATCAAGAGCATTTAATTTAAACTAGATTTTGAGTCATTAGCTTTATTACATGCCGGTTTAGAACTAGCAAATCTTGCAGTGAAATTCCTTAGCAGAGAAGATGCAATGTTATCGACAGCAGATAGTGTTCATGAATTCATGCATCAATTGAATCTTTATTGCATTTAAATTCAAAATCGCGTCAATGAAAAAATTAACAGAAATGTTATGCAATTGTTAAGGTGCCTAAAAGTTCCTTTAGTTGCTCCATTAAAAAATACTTTAAATTTTGCTGGAAAACTTGTGTTTAGGCTTTTTGGACTTCTAATGATGAGGAACCACTACAAGCTGAAGCACCATGTACAACATCAGAAAGTTTACCAGCCGTATGAATTAAATGCATTTCTCAATAAAGATAGCATCACTCTTGCCTAAACTAACAAATTAAATCAAATGGCATAAACAAGAGTTTTTGTTGTACCAAGTTTTATTTCGAAATATAAACATGTTAGAACACTTTGTTTTAAATACTTTTTTAATAAACAATGCAAGATAAACCTACATAAGTTTTATTATTTAACAAGAAAAACCGAAAACCACGGTTAACTGCAGTTTTTTTTTTAATTAAAACCAAAACTGCATTTTTATATAAATGCGGTTTTTTGGAAACCCTGATTTAAAAAAAAAAACTTTTTTTATGGATATAACAATTATTAATTTTTTTGCTTGAATTTATGCTTGAAGCAATGTAGCTCTTGCAATGACATCATTTATATTTATAAGTTTAATTTTGCAAAAAATAATAGTTTAGAAAAATAATATTTTATAATAGTTACATCAGCTTTATATAAATAACAGATTGTATGATATCAAAAATATAAAAATAGAAACTTCTATTTCCTTATAATCAATAAAGAATTTTGATTAAAAAAGTTATTTAAATTTAAATGAATTAGATTTTTTTTTCTTTCAGTTTTTGTTCTTCCTTTTCTATTTTTTACAAAAAATTAAATTCCTGGTAAACATATTATAACTTTTTTTTTTTTTTTAATGTTAATTCACCTCCCCAAGGCCGAGAAGGCCACTACATACGAGGAGGCTACTTAATTGTGGTTATAACCTTCTCTCAACTCTATAACTCCAAAACACGAACCTTGACGAACAAGGCCGCTGCGCGGAGAAACAAGTTGAGCGCGGTACTACCAGGGACGTGGTGGGGATCGAACTCGGAACCTCTTATAACTTATAACACTGCATCAAAAATATTCATAAAGTGTATGTTTAGCTTTTTTTGTTTTAAGGTAAGTGAAAGCGCAATGGTATATATTTTTTAATAAATGATACTTGGAAACTTAAATCTTTGTCACAAAAAAAAACTGTAACGTAATTGAATTTTTTTTCTTTGCAACAAATAATATTTTTTGTTAATATTTCCAAACAATACTTATAGATTTGTTTTTCTTAATTAAAAAATAAACTTGTTTTGCGGTAATTTATAGTGGTAGTTTAAAAAAATTAATGTCCTTAAATATTACTAAAAATAAAGATAATTTTACAACATCATAATTACCAAGAGCTAATGGGTTAAGCAATGTATAACAAGGCCTGTTATACAGACAAAAAGAATCTTTCATTTCTTTTTATGATTAAATCTTTGTGTAAAGTGTAAATCTTATTGCATTAAAAGAAAAATTTTGATTTTATTTAACAGAATTCAATGCAACTAAAGTATTTTTGTTTTGCATAGGTTTAAATTTTTAGTATGATCATACTAAACCATCAAGTCTTCACAATAAAATCTGATGCATGTCAATTTAATTTTTCTTGACATTTGACAATCCTGAAGCAGTTTGCACAAAATGTTCTATTGATAAAATACATTATCAAAGTATATAATCAATTTTTGTTTCAATGTATATAGGTATGCATGTATCATTCGTATTTTCATTCAGAGCCATAATTTTCCTTGCCATTGTTTTCATTGCCATAATTTTCATTGTCATTTCATTCAGAGCCATAATTTTCATTGCCAAATTTCAGAGCCATAATTTTCATTCGTATTTTCATTCAGAGCCATAAAATTTCTGTTGGCTCCAGCTTCTTTATCTTAATATTCTAGTTATAAATAGCCATGGAAGAAAATAAAAGAACTAGAAGTAATACTTTGTCAGCCATGTCTAGTAACTAAAAATTTACAAGCAGAATGGTAACATGTAACCCAGTACAATCTGCTTCATGTCCTGCTGCCTTGTAGGATACGGCTTTTAAGGCCAAGGCTAGGAGATGCAAACTTCGACTTAAAACACCCCCTGCCTTGGGGCTCTTAGTTGAGTAAAGGCTAGAGATGGTGTCTTGATAAAAATACTCATCTTGGGCAGATGTTAAATGCATCCAGCTACGTCTTGCAGAAGGCCTCCTAGACAAAGACTTAAGGGGTAAACAGATTTTATCTGTTGACCAGCCTCACACCCTTTCTTCATCTAATAGGCTATCGCAAATGTAATTTTAATATATTGTTTCCAGTTTAGGATGTTGAATGCTGGATCTTCTTGACTCAATGCATAGGTTTTGTTTGTGTCTCTGTTTTTATGACTAGGCAACTCATTCTATTATCTTAATGAGGGTACAGCTCTAAAAGTCAGTTTTATGGTTCTGAGGCCGGCTGGTAGTCAGGTTTCCTGAACTCTGTGGTAGCTCTAAGAGAAGCTGATTCCATCAACAGCTGAAAAATATCAAAGAATTAACAGTGCCATGTTGCATATGGATGGTGTCTCTGTTTGTACTTTTGGTGTGCATTGCGGAGGCCACATTTGGAACCCTTTGTTACGACTTAGGGTTTGTTAATAGTAATGAGGCAATTACTTGGACTATTATTAAGTGACCGAGTACAATCTATGCGTTGAGCCAAGTTCTTCAACAAATTTGAAAATGAATAAAGTACCAAAAACTATTAAAACACAAAAAACCATTGTCATCACCAAGTTCTCTAAACCATTCACGAATATTTGTGGTAACTTTTCTTCTGTTGAGTCTTATCTCTTGCAAAGTTCACCAGCTCTTTGTAAGACTAATTTGAGCTTAGCTGTCTCATCTTGTGATCTTAGTGTTGATGGTTATCTTCCTTTAGATTGTAAAGACTCCAATAGTCACATGCTTGGCCCAGGCATTTACATTCATAAGAATTCACCTATTTGTCGGCAAACTAGGTTTGAATCCACAGACTATTCTTTTATGTGCTTTCGTTTAGCACCACTTCACTCTATTGTCTTTCTCTTTGTTCTATATCGCTTTCCTACATTTCAAGACTGCACTCTGTTCGATGTTATTTCTGATCATATTGACGAAATCAGTGCTCACTTTTTCCACATTCACCCTTAGGTGCTTCTGATCACAGTTTGATCTCTCTAAAGCTAATATCTCATTCTTCTTATTATCGTATCTCTTACAACTACAGTAAAGCTGACTGGGATTCTTTCCTTGACTTTCTTTGTGATGGCCCTTGGGTAGAAATCTTTTGTCTTCCTGTCGACAAATGTGCTTCTTACATAACTTCGTGGATTCAGGCTGGCATGAAATCTTTTGTTCCCTCTTGATGATTCCAGGTCAAGCCTCACTCTCCTCCATGGTTTTCCTCACACTGTGCTGCTGCGATTGCCAATTGAAACCGTTACTTCCATATTTATCAGCAAAACAACTCTCCAGAAAACAGATGTCTGTTTGTTACTGCTAGAAACCATTGTAAAAAGGTTTTGTCTACCGCCAAAGCCCGCTATTCTAAGGTCATGAAATCTTGTATCTTATCTCAAAAATAAGGCTCTCCTGACTTCTGGAAAATCTTTAATTCCACCTCTCTTGTATGGTTCAGACTTTATCACCTCACCTAAAGAAAAAGCTGAATTATTTGCTAAAAACTTTTCATCAGTATTATCTCTTGATTCCACTAGTTGCGTTCTACCTGATATTACCAACAAACAGGTTGATCCATTGTTTGACATTCATATCACTCCAGCTTCTGTATCTAAAGTAATTTACTGCTTAAACTCTTCTACAGCTTGTGGCCTGGACAAAATACCTGTTATTGTCTTGCAGAAGTGTTCTACGGAGCTGTCATCTGTACTCTTAAAACTATTCAACAAGTGCTTATCAGAGTCTTGTTTTCCAGTCTGCTGGAAAGTGGCACCTGTTATCACTATCTTCAAAAATTCTGGAGAGCAATCTGATTTGTCCAACTACCGTCCCATTACTCTTCTTCCTATCATAAGCAAGGTTTTTGAATCTTTAATTAACAAACACTTAATTTCTCATCTTGAATCTAATAACTTACTTTCTGATCATCAATACGGATTTCGATCTTCTCGTTCTACAGCTGATTTGCTAACAGTAATAACTGATTTTATCGTGCAATAGATAAAGGTGGAGAGGTTGAGGCCATCGCTCTTATTATTTCAAAAGCTTTTGATAAAGTTTGACATGCTGGTCTTCTCCATAAGCTTTCTTCTTATGGTATTTCTGGCAACATCTTAGATTATTGAATTCTTTCTTTCCAATCATAGTATAAAAGTTGTCCTTGATGGACAGCACTCTTCTTCTTATTCTGTAACTTCAGCTGTTCCTCAAGGTTCTATGCTTGGACCTATACTCTTTTTAATTTACATTTATGATCTTCCAGATATTCTCATATAAAGGTGGCATTTTTTGCTGATGATACTACCATTTATTCTTGTCGTGATAAGAAACCAAAACTCTCTGATTGCTTGGAGGGGGCATTTGAGCTTGAAAAGGATCTCACTTCTGCTACAGCATGGGGCTCACAGTGGCTGGTGAACTTCAATACAGATAAAACTCAATTTTTTTCAGCCAATCGTTATCGCAATAATTTAGATCTTCCTATATTTATGAACGGTGATATACTCGATGAGTCATCTACTCTTCATCTTCTAGGATTAACTCTTACTTCCAATCTTTCTTGGAAACCATATATCAAATCAGTTGCAAAATTAGCATCTGCTAAGGTTGCATCTCTTTATCAAGCTCAACACTTTCTTACTTTGAATTCTATTCTCTATAAATCTCAAATCCGGCCTTGTATGGAATACTGTTGCCATATCTGGGGCGGATCTTATAATGATGCCTTTTCTCCTTTAGATAAGGTGCAAAAATGCATTGTAAACATTGTTGGACCTGCTCTTGCAACCAACCTCCAACCATTATCACATTATTGTAATGTTGCTTTTCTTTCTTTTTTCTACAGATACTATAATGGGCACTGCTCTAAAGAGTTAGTGTTTTTTGTGCCATCTATTAAAATTCATTCTCGTGTTACTCGTCATTCAATTAAGTCTCATCCTTTTTCTGTGACTGTTCCTAAGTGCTCCAAAAACTCTTATTTATCTAGTTTTTTCCCTCGAATATCAGCTCTTTGGAATTCGCTTCCTTTATCTTGCTTTCCTGATTCATATAATTTGCAATCCTATAAGACGTCCGTCAATCGTTATCTTGCACTACAATCTTTATCTTTTCTCTTCCAGTAACTTCCAACTTTGATTAGTGGTTGCTTGCAGCCTTATTGGAAGCGAAGATGTTTATAAAAAAAAAAATTTATGATAATGATTTTGCAATCAAAACATTTTATGTGTTGTAAGACCTATTTTCTCATGCTATTTGTTATAATTTCATATAAACATGTTACTTTTTAAAATAAGATTAGTTGGACTTTTTTTTTTTTCTTGTTATCACTGCTAATATTGAACTTACTCATTTGAAAAAGTTCTTTATTGATCAGATATAAAACTAATATCGATGGTGAGTTAGGGTTTTTCTTTTAATTTACTGGACCCGCTTTGAAAAAATATTTTCTATTTTCATGCGAAATTTTATTGAAAAAGATTATATAGTAGACACCATTTTTTGTAGCAGAATATTAACTTAAGTTAAAATATTGTAATTAAAGCAAAATATTGAACAAATAAAAACAAAGTTCCATAACAAAACTACCGTGGCATTTTAAATTTGGTAGCAGTTTTATTTTGCAATCCTTTTAATAAAATTTTGTCGCCTAAATGTCCATAACTTCTTGTAGAATTTTTATTTTGTTAGAAAATTTTCACTATTGTTATACTGATATTAGCCTCATTCCAATGATTCCAATATATAATAATCATCTATAAAAATTGTTTGAAATTTTTACACACATTTATTTTTAACAGGGATGCGGAGTCCCAAAAGGACTCCGACTTTATATCTCAATTTTTTCCTGGTTTCTGGTCTCCAGAACCTCTGATCATATTGGTTGACTTATGATCTGCTATATAAAAAAAACTCATTAAATTTAATGACTTGGAACATATTGTTATTAAGCCTGGAGTCCTGGAGTCCTTACCAACATTATATCTAAGGACTCCAGGTTCAACAAGTGATTGATCCACTAACCTAAAAGTCTTAATTTTTTTTTTTACCAATAATAGTCATTAAGTGTTTTGGATACCTGGATACCAATAATTAGGAAGAAGTAATCTTTCTGTGACATTCAAATTCGGAGTCTTTTTTGGAACTTCATATCCCTGATTTTTAGTATTACCCATTTTCACATCAATGACGTTGAAAAGTAAAATAATACTTAATAGTACTTAATACATTAATAAACTATTCAAATAAGTTGACATTGCATTAGTTAAAGATATTATATAATCAAGCAGTTTTCTCCAAACAACATAGCAACTTTTTCCAAACGACAATGCAAAAAATGATATAAACAAGAAATTTTTTATAAACAACAAAGCAGTAATTTAGATGAAACAACAAGATTTTGAAATTAAAAACAGAGGAAATAAAATTTTATTAGTAACAAAAGGGTTTATAGCTCTTTTATGTTTAACCAAAGTTTATTTACTTTTAGTGTACAGATTTCATAAAAGAAATAATTTTTTTAGTGTAATGTTTTCATTCAGAAAAATCGATCAGAAAATTATGATATAAAAAAAAAAACACGATAAAACATTAGTCGACAAACCTTACCACGATAACTATCGTCGATAAAATCATTAACAGTATCCATCAGAAACTTCCTATTAGCATGTATTATCTAGCAATATTATCTCAGAGTTAATTTGACAATTTCCCGCGTTAGCTTAAATTTAGTCCGAAAAACTGTTATTTCCGTCACAATCGCCTTTTTGCATTCTACGGCAAAGAAGTGTTAAAAATAACTGTCAACTCGTGGCACAGTGATTCAGAAACACTTGAAATTTGGCCAAAATATAGTTTTTTGAGTAGCGAAATTTAAACAATGTTATTAGTTAAGTATTTACAACAGTTTCTTATATTTCTAACGGTATAAAAAAATAAGTACTGAATTAATAGATTTAATTGATAATTTTTGTTTGAAAATGACCAAAAACAGCACTTTTTTATCATTAAAATGTTATCAGTATTAAAACTTAATTTTCTCCCTAAATATAAAACCCTTCATTTTAATTTTCATTGTATGCAAAGATAATAGATAAGTTTATCTTAATTTATAAAAAAATGTAAATATGTATCTTATAAAAAATGCATTTAAAAAATGCAATTTTTATGTTTTTAAACTGATTTTTATAGTTTTATTTTATAGATTTATATATTTTTATAGCTAGGACTTTTTACCTTAGACTTCCTTCGCAAAGCCATTTCTTGTTTTAAAGAGATGTTGTATCATTCTGTTAAAAACTAAAAAAGTTAGCTGCCCCAACTTTGACCCATTTTGAAATAATGCGCCTTTAAAAAGCTCATTTTATATATATATATATATATATATATATATATATATATATATATATATATATATATATATATATATATATATATATATATATATATATATATATATATATATATATATATATATATATATATATATATATATATATATATATATATATAATATATATATATATATATATATATATATATATATATATATATATATATATATATATATGATGATGATGATGATGATATACTATGTTACAATTCTTTGGAATCTCAGACACCGCCCGTCCAAGTAGAAAAAAGGTTAAAGAAAAAACGATGAACCGGTGATAAGCAATGCACCGATGAACCGAGCGATTGAACCGATCGATGAACCGAAAGGTGCCGATTAAAAAAAAAGGTCCCGGGTTCAAAAAAGAACGACGTCACGCGCATGCGCATGCGCGCAGAAATAAAGGATCAGGTGTCAAAATTTTTTCATAGAAAAAAACTGTTACAAATTAAATTTATTCTGTTCTCTAAGAACCGCGCATGCGCAGATGTAAAATTTTAATGAAGCGTGACAAAAAGTATACGAGGAGTGAAAAAAAATGAAATGGGTTCATAACGAATGGAATCAAAAAACAAACCGTTACAACAATTTCAAACTCCAACGACAGTAGCAGTAGTTCAACCTTATAAACCTGATCCTCCAATAGATAATGGTGGTACACACGACTCGCATGGGAATCGTATTCGATATTTTGAAGTGTATTAATAAATGGAAAGTTGCGTCGATATTAGCACTATCGAGCTTGTTTATTGTTATTGTAGTAGGAGGATATTTATTTGGAGCGTTATTAGGAGTTTTCATATTACTTGGAACAATGTTGGGATTCTATATTTGTAATAAAATAATAAAAAACAAAGTGTAAAAATTTTTTACATATTATAAAATATTATTTTCCAATTCTATTAATTCCGTAAGAAATTCCACCAGAGATAGCTCCACCCAAAACAGCTTTACCAATGGTAGGTAGAAGAGCGCTAGTAAAAGAAGGTAAAACAACTTTAGATACCATTCCTAAAAGAGGTCCAAAAAACTTTCCACGCATTCGTCTTGTTTTATGTCTTTTATAATGTCTTTTATAATGTCTTTTTTTATGTCTTCTTTTATACATTTTTTTATCGCGGTATCAGTGATGATAATAAAGTGGGTGCTCAAACTGCAGCTAACAATGGAAGAAATTTACCACGCATGCGTTTTCTTAAATGTCTTCTTAAACGTTTTCTACCTGCGCCTTTTAACGGAGGTAAATAAACTCTTCCTCTTCCTCTTTTTCTATGCATTACGACATGTTTGAGGACGGTTAAAGTAAATTTATATTGTAAAGTCGTGTTTTTTTAACATGATCAAATTTAGTTTTTTGCATTTGTTTCTTTTAAGTTACATACCATTGTTTAAATAAGATTTTATGAGAGAATTGTTTTTTGTAAATTTTTTTTTTCCATATTGTCATAAAAAGAATCGGGCATATAATAAAGCATTCTTAAATAATCAGCTTTAGTTTGAGGATTATATTTTCCACGTCTTATTCTTTTTCGTCTTTTGAAACGTTTTCCTTTCCCTCTTTTTTTACATAAACTTTTTTTTATTTTACAAGCGGTGCAACACCCTATTTTACGCATTGCGTTGCTTTTGAAGATAATCCAAAGCGTAACCTCCTACGTTTGATTTCAATAGCCGTTTAGCAAAATTTTTCACTTTGGTAATAAATTTTCCTTTCCCTCTATGATGACGAGTTTTATGATGTCGACGACGGTGTCCGCTTCTTCTTGTACGCCTGCGAGCCATGAAACACAAGAAATGAAAAAAAAAAAAAAATTTATGATTTTTAAGATTTTTTTTAGAAATAAATAGTCGTTTGCTTATAAAATAATAAATACAAATAGGGTTTTATTTAATAAAATTAAAAATGTTTTTTATAACAAATTAAGACGATTTAAATTTGGTAGGAATATAGTTGACTTCAGTGTCGTATCCTGCCCCGTTTTCTACAATTTGAGCTGGATATTGCAAATACATAGTAAGTATTCCCCTAAATTGTTCTGTAAATTGAACATTGATTTGAAACGAATTATTTCCAGCAATGGTAGCAGGAGGTTTATCTTTGATAAAATTATAATCACTGGTGGTGTCAATGACTAAAGGTTCGGTAGTGTTAGTAGTAGTCAAATATCGACTAGGATGTCTTAAAAAACTGTCATCGTCTGCAGTATAAAAATCTGCAAAATTGTTAATATTAAAAGTAGAGGGAGTATTTCCTTTACACCAGGAAGCATAACTTCTCCAAATAGACCATTGATCGTCTTGCTTTGTCATGTCGTATTCAGTAGTATCACCTGCAGAATTAAAATATGTTCTTCTGAAATTATAAAGTGTGATTTTTTTAATAATGTTGCATGACATTTCAACGGGTGTACAACAATTTTTATTTAAATGATCACTTTCTTTTTTTGAATTAACGAAAAATATAATGCTGTGGGGCACAAGATCTGCTGTTTTTATATTTCCCAAATTGACAGTGACTTCTGCAACATTTTCTACGTTGGTGACAACTTGTTCGTAGTGAGCAATACGTAGTAAAGTATACATTTCGTCTTTTTTACTGTTGAGATATAAAGATTTTTCCAAGGGTAAACTGGGTTTGAGTCTATACGTATTGCAATAAATCATTGGGTTTTTAATAGCCACTCCCACATTAGCAAGCGATGTTATTTCGGCGTCGGTAATAGGTCTTATCCATTCTAATAGTTGATTCATATCATTTTCAATATAAAGTTCCAATCTAGTTTGTTTATTTTTTCCAAAATATTCTTTCATTTGAAAAGTTTCGCACAATAAACTCAAAGGTACTCTAACTTTATAACCTTTGTCCCCATTCATCATAGTATTATATCTATCTCTTAGAACTATTTGATAGGCTGGGGGTGTTGTTGAATTGAGAGGTCTGACAACTCCATTAGGGTCAGCTGCTTGTACAAGCGCTTTGGTTTCAGCAAATTGAATGGCGTTAGAAGTAGTATCAGCTTCTTCTATTAATCCCAAATTAGGATTAATCATCAATTCTCTAAAAGCTTTTGTATAACTTTTTTTTATCAACATTGTTTTAAATCGATCATAAGAGCAATTAACGATAGCATTGTTAGCGCAAGTAGTGTTGTTTTTTTGATAATTGGGATAAAACTTGATCGTTTTAATTAAAACATGAATAAAGTTGTTGCAAAGACAAATTTTATTGAGTAAAGCATCGTCTGTTGTAGGTGTAAATCTTGTTTGTGTGCTCAAATTTTTATAAATAAATAAATCAAAATCCAAATACCAATCTTGTGAATATGTCCATTCGTTAAGTATAGTGGTAAAAGTAATTAAATTAGCCATGTCAGAAGTAAGATCGTAAGAAAATTTTTGATTATTAACAGCAATGGCTTCATCTTGAGCTTGAGCTGTTTGAAAACCAGGATATTTTTCATTTAATAGCGCTTTATATTCTGCGCAAATATTACCACTTGTTGCTTCTTGCAACAAACGATTTTCGTGGTCTGCTTGTGCCAAAACATCTTCAATAGTAACATGACCGTTTGTATTGGGTGTATAGCGATTACCGTCACCGTCTCTCATATATTTAGCTAACGAACCCATTTTAAAAAAAAAAAAAGAAAAACATTTTTTTTCTATTTATTCATCTTCTGATTCTGAAGTAGTTTTTTTAAATGGTATTTTTTTATTTTTAACGTCTTTTAAAGCACGAGTGTAACCAAGTTCAATTAGACTTTTTTTATTCAATTTTTTTTTCTTTTTTTCGTTGTTATTCTGCATGAGTGGACTTGATAAAATGGCTCTTTGTTGAATAATGCAGTTTCTACATAAACCGTTTATTTTGTCGACGGCATTGACTTCTTGAAAGCATTGTGAACAAATGTGTAAAGGACTAGATTTTATTTTAGGTTTTTTTTCAACAAGTTCTTCTTCTTCTGAACTTTCGGTTTCAGATTCTGAATATTTTCGTTTTTTAGGTTTGGATTTGATTTGTTCCTTTTTTCTCCTATTCTTGGGAGGTTTTTCTTCTGGTATTTCTTCTTTTTTATTTTTGATTTTTTTAATTTCATCCAATTCGGATTTCATGTTTTGCAATTCAGATTTAGTAGAATATTGAGTCAGTTGATTTTGTAATTGTTGCATGTGATTTTTAATTTGAGTGAATTGTTCTTTAGGATTTACTTTTGATTCTTGCATCATTTTTTCTTCTAAATTGACTAAATTTTTATGATATCTTTCTTTGGCACAAAAGTGACTCTTTTTTTTTTTGTAAATAGGTGAGAGAAAAAAAATAACAACTTTTTTTTTTCTTTTTATATTTTCTTAATCATAATAAAAAATAAAAGACATTATTTTATACTAATCAAACTAGTTATTTGTAAAACGGAACCATTTGAATCTTTAACGTAGGATTAAAAAAAACAGTAGAACTAAGATTATTAAAGGTAAGCGGTTCAGATTTTGAATTGAGAAACGACCATCTTGTTTGTTTCCAATCGTCTACATCGATGATATCAAAGGTGGATAATTGTCCTTGAATAGAAGGATTACGATTTTTTGTAAAATCAATATTGGTGGTGACTTGAGTAGAATTGGTGTAGTCTAATAAATTGAAAAAAGCAACAATACCGGGAACATAAATTTTGTTCATATACATTCCACAATTTACAGCTTGGTCGCATTTGATAAAAATGTAAGCGTCTGTAGTTGAAGGAAAATTGGAAACGGTGTTATTAAAATTACTAATTTGTACAAGAGCACATCTTAAGAAAGCGAGTCTTTTTTTTTGAATTTTAAAATCGAGTGACATGGTGTTGGTCATATTTTGATCCACTTGCATAACAAAGGGATTGATTTGTTGAGTTAAACTGTATTGATCTCTTTGTAAAAGTAAAGTATAAGGTATAGGATTGTTTCCAACAGGTTAATACATTTTTAAAATGATATTTTTTAAAGGCAAGCTGTCTGTCCAAGTTTGTATAATCGTACCGTCGCTCTTTTTTTGATAAATAAATTTACCGTTGAGCGAAGTGCGATAAAATACTAATTCTGTTAGATTATTTCCTTGTAATATAGCTTTGACACTATTCAACCATGTTTTATGAGACGGCGTAGTCGCTCTTTCAAAACTGGTTGTAGTGACAAGAGGTACTTTGATGGTATTTGAAAATAGAGGTTTGATTTGTTCGCAATAGATTAAAACTTCAATAAAAGTTTCTGCGGTATATTTAGCGATTAAAGCGTTATCGCTTGTCCACATTTTATAAATGTCATCAGGTACGTTGGAAGGTAAAACTTGAAAGGGAGTAACTTTCATTTCGGGAGCACCAATGACTCCATTAACATAATTGATATCATAATCTGAATAGGAATTATGACTCATTTTAACATCCAACATGTCTCTCTTAAGGAATGTGCTCACTTTAATGGGTGACAATAATTTTCTTTGGAAGGAGGGTAAAGAAAAAAAAGTATAATAATTTGAAGTTCCGTCTATAGGTTCGGGAATACAAGAAGGTATACCTTTGGGTTTATTGGTAAGATATTTACTAAACATGTTAAAATCGGGTCCTGCATAAGTATGATCGGCAAAGGTCAAGTTGTTTAAATTGAGATTGAGTAAATTGTTTGTTACGTTTAAACTTTCGCTAAAAACATCCATCATTTTTAATTCTCTTTCAGGCCAAATGACTTGATCCACGTTAAAAAAAGGTAAAGGTAAAGAAGCTAAAGGTATATTTTTCAAAGTATAACGATAATATTTTCTTTTGGATGTAAGAGGGAACCATATTTGATAAAAACTAGTTAATAATTCTATAGGTTCTACGCCTAATTCAGTAGCTGTAACATAGAGAAACTTTGTGCCAAAACCAGTTGGAAAAGCAGTTGAAAAAGCAGCTTTAATAATATCTCCAAATTGTGGTAGTATTATCTTTTCACTAGTATAAACTCCGGGTATAGCAGGGTTTTTAGTATCAACGTAATCATTCCAAATTTTCCATAAAGATTGAATATGAACATTGACATTATAAGGTATGTTGAAATCGTTAAGATTAGTTTCTACGTTATATAGGTTACCTTCAAAGGGTAAGGTGTTGGTGTTGGTTATTATTTTTAATAAAAAAAAAGCAATTTGCCACGGTACAATGTGTTTCGTTTTTGATTTTGTGCTTTCTGCAATAGGTAAAAAGTTATTAATATAAATATCTAAATCAACACTGAGAATATTATCATCTGCAGTGAGCGCTGTTCCAGTTAATGCTGGATTTTTATAATTAGGTGTGAGCATAATATGAATAAAAGGACGAACAAAGGTTTCTTCTATTCCGTTTAGAATGACTTGTTTTTCGGGTGAAACAGCTGCTATTTGTGTTGCGTTTATAAGCGGATGTTTTGCATAAATGCAATAATTTTTACTAGTGTGAGTGTTTAATGATAAATTGTATATGTTGTCGTATAGAGATCTAGTAGTAACATAATTATATTGTAATAAATTTGTAAAATCTTCTACAACGTATGCACTAGCTGATGTTCTGTTTGAAAAAAAACCAAAATAAGATAAGCCTCTTTCTTGTGTGTTTGTGCTTAAACTAGATCGAATAGGATATAAAAAAGAAGGATTTCTGGTGTATTCGTTTCTTTTTTTATAATACCATAATAAATTATAGTTGGTTCTAGTACTAAAGGTTGGAGTATAAAGTACAGTATTAACGTTAAATAAATTTTGTTGAACATTGTTGTTTGCATCTAAACTAAACTTTATCAAGGGCATATCGGTTCCAGCTGTTTTGTATCTAAGTTTAGTGGAAGGATCAAATCATTTTTTATCGTATGTTTGTCGACGACAAACATACGATAAAAAATGTTTTAAAGGAACTTCAAAAGTATGTTTGTGTCCTTCTTCATATATAAACACAATAATAAGTTCATCATTGGAACGTATTACTTTAATAATTATTCCCCATTTGTAATGATGCATCAATGAAAAATCACCCTTTGCTTTACTATTTGTTTTAAATAGTGAAACATAAAAATCTTGTAGTTTCGGAAACGGATAATAAGTCTCTATATAATCAGTACAATGCTTCATTTTTTATGTCTACTTCTTCGAGTAACCAAACGTTAAATGTCTCTTTAATATCATCAACAAAGGCTTCATAACTCATTTCAAATTCGTGGTCGATTTTATTATAAATAAAATTAATATGAGCGTTTTCGTTAAAACGAGTGACTTGAATTTCCGCTAGTCTATCTAAACGAAATACGTTTAAACAAGTTTTAAACTCCATTTTTTTGTTTATTTCAAATGAATTTTTTTTTCTTCAAATGAAATTTTTTTATTTTAAAAAAAAAACCAAATTTATAGTACTTTTTTTTAAAAAAAACAGAAAAAACACTATTAAATATTTTTTTTATCAATATATTTTTGGTATTTTATTACCTACATAAAAAACACCGTCATTTATATGTGATATACAATATAATTTATTTATAATGTCAAAATCCATAATCCATTAATCCGCCAAAAAACGTAGATGTTTTTGTGTGACCAGTATCTTTATTACCGCTGATGATTTCGGCAATTCCATTTTCGTACTCATAAGTTAAAATATACTCTCCTCGCGAGCTTGTATCTGTTGTTAAATTTTTTAACTTGTTGTTCTGTTTTTCCATATCTTTTATTAACCATAAAATTTCTTTAGAATTTTTTCAACATAGAGTCGAAATTTTTGTACAAAACATTTGTCGCAATACTTTTTAATATGTGTTTTTCTTCTCGCATGTTTGCATACTTTTGAATTCATTTTTGTAAATAAACGTTTTACAGAGTTGAGCTTTTTTATACATGTTTTTTAATCCGATTAAAATATAGTTTTAAATACACCACCAAGTACGGGTATATTTCCTAATAGGTTACCAAGGATACCTTTACCGCGTTTTCTAAGTATACGTTTTCGTCCTTTACCGATTAAAGAATGATAAGGTCTAGGATGAGCTCTCGATTTTTTATGAACAAAAATATATCTTTTAGCATTTCTATGACCTCTATGTCTTCTATGTCTCATTTTTTAATAAATATTTCTGTGTTTATCGCGATCCACTTTTGTTAAAACAAAACGATATATCGGTTTTCCTACTCGATTCATTTCGCGATTTTGTTTATTATTTATATACTTGCTTTTCGTTTTTCGATAACACATCAGTGCTTTTCTACAATATTGACGCTTTATTTTTTTTAAATTTTTCTTAGCTCTTCTTCGTCTTAGAGCTCTTAGTTCTGTATTATTGGGATCGGTTAACTCGTTTTCATCAAAGGAGGTCCTATCAAAAAGTTCAAAAAAAGCATCCCTATGAAAAGGCCATTTTCCATCTACTGTATATTTGGGTAATTTAGATGTATATTTAGGTCTTAAATTGCTTTTATATGAAGGTGTTGAAAATAAATTTCGTCTTACAATCATACGCGAAAAATCAACATCATCTGCAGCCATTTTTGACTTTAACTTTATTTTGACTTTGTTTTGACTTTAACTATTTTATTGACTTGTATTTTTTTATATCTTTTTTTCACAAGATAAAAAAACATAGTGTCACCCTGACACAACCTTATTATGTCTTTACTTTGTCCTACCTACTTGTGTATTTCTTATAGTGTTTAATTTTTATACGGCCGTATCTAAGTCTTACTTACATACTTACTTAGTCCTTACTTAACTTACTTAGTCCTGCCTTAGGACTTAGCGTGCTTACTCACACACTCGTTCTCACACATTACTCGACGTTCTCACACATTACTCGACGAGTATTCGAGTGTTCTCACACAGTATTCGAGTGTTCTCACACAGTACTCGACGAGTACCCACCGTGTTTACATATAACTTCCTAGACATTACTCGACGAGTATTTCTACCCACCGTGTTTACATATAACTTCCTAGACATTACTCGACGAATATTTCTACACACCGTGTTTACATATAACTTTCTAAACTTTCTACTACCTTCAACGAGAATCGAACCATCAACGGTCTAATGTCATGGCGTTTGAAGCATAGTGCGGCGAGCGAATGCACTATTCTACGTCGACGTGTTGGTTCATAAAGTTTTGAATTTATTTAACATGTTGTTTTAACACTTATCATAGAGTTTTTTTTCTTCGCAGAGTTTTTAAAAAGTTGTTTACTCCATATTTTAATCTTTTTAATCTTGTTCATAAAAGCGGTATTAAAAGTTTCTAAATTTAACTAGCATGACACAGCATTTTCTTTTCATTACATAAAGTTGCATCACTTTAGCTTTTATTTCACGTTAATCTGTAGAGATTAAATTTTATACATAAAAAGCGTGTTTTTTTTGTTAACAAAATCAAAAATGACAAAAACATTTACTAAACGTTCTGTTAAAAAAACGCAGTATTTTATGGACGAAGAACTTGTGGGAAAAGAGTTAGATTTTTCAGAGGACGAGGTCGAAATAAGTGATGACGAACAACCTGAAGTTATAGTAATAGAAGATGATCCTGAATTAGGTTTTCCAGATTTGTCTATTTTCGCCGACGAATCCGATGAAATTGATTTTATGATCAAAAATCGTACTATTAAAGAAACAAACACACAAACTAACAAAGAAAACGAGACAAACGAACCAGCGTTAGAATTCCCAGAAGAAACACTAAAAACTAACGAGTCTATAAAAAAAAAGTAAGCTATTTTATATACACTTTTTTATATTAAACATGTTAGTTTTTTTTAAAGAAACATTTTTTTATTTTTTTTAGAAAAAAAAAAAAAAAGCCGCTCAAAAAAAAGGTCAGACTTATAAAAACAATTAAAAGACTATTTTTTTCTCCAACAATATATTCATACCAATAATTTTTTTTGTAATCATTTTTATTATAAATAATATATTATTTTTGTCTATTTTTTCGTCTTATGTTTGCTTCTTTTAATTGATGTTTAATATCGACATAAGATTCGGCAGTATGAACCCAGCGTTTTATTCTTTTACCAACTCTTCCAAGTTTATGATTTGTTTTATTATCTTTATATCTGTTATTTGTTCTTCGTAAACACGATAATATTCTTTTACAATTGCTCGGTAAATACTGATTTTCAGTCTGTGACGATGTTGAAATTTGTTTTGTACTTGTTTGTGTTTGAACTGCTTTTTTTGTTCTAGGAACTGTTGTTTTTGTACGCGCCATATTGACAGTGTTTAATGATCTAGGAGTATACCTTATTTTAGGCATTTTTATAAAAAATTTTATTTTTATATTTATAACTATTTTATTTATTACAAAAAAACAACATGGTATTTTTATATAAAAAACTACTAAAATTTTTAGTAAAAATGAAATACATAATAATGAATAAAACTTGTTATGAAGTTTTTCATGATGGTTATTTTAAAAACCATTACATTATACAAAATGGAAAAAAAAATCCTTTTTCACACGTGCAACCCTACTCAGCTGTATTAGGTAATTTTTTTATATTATTTTTTATAAAAATAATCAATTCTTTTTTTATAAAAAACTTTTTTTTTCTTATAGATAAAAACATGGAAAGACTCCATCAATTTCTTGAGCGTGTTCAAGAAAGACACGAAATTACACGCAATAGAGAAGTGGGTCCATCACATTGGGACTACTCTCCTCGTAAATTGAACTTGATCCTTTTTTATTTATAAAAAAAGTATAATTTTTTTTAATATTCTCTCTGTCTTTTTTTTTTTAGTATTTATTTCTAAAAAAAATCTTAAAAATCATAAATTTTTTTTTTTTTTTCATTTCTTGTGTTTCATGGCTCGCAGGCGTACAAGAAGAAGCGGACACCGTCGTCGACATCATAAAACTCGTCATCATAGAGGGAAAGGAAAATTTATTACCAAAGTGAAAAATTTTGCTAAACGGCTATTGAAATCAAACGTAGGAGGTTACGCTTTGGATTATCTTCAAAAGCAACGCAATGCGTAAAATAGGGTGTTGCACCGCTTGTAAAATAAAAAAAAGTTTATGTAAAAAAAGAGGGAAAGGAAAACGTTTCAAAAGACGAAAAAGAATAAGACGTGGAAAATATAATCCTCAAACTAAAGCTGATTATTTAAGAATGCTTTATTATATGCCTGATTCTTTTTATGACAATATGGAAAAAAAAAATTTACAAAAAACAATTCTCTCATAAAATCTTATTTAAACAATGGTATGTAACTTAAAAGAAACAAATGCAAAAAACTAACATAGTATATCATCATTACCATATATATATATATATATATATATATATATATATATATATATATATATATATATATATATATATATATATATATATATATATATATATATATATATATATATATATATATATATATATATATATTGTTCAGAAACATCGGGGAAAACTCTCAAAACAGAGTTTTAGAGTTTTTCCTGACGTGAAAATGAGCTTTTTAAAGGCGCATTATTTCAAAATGGGGCAAAGTTGGGGCAGCTAACTTTTTTAGTTTTTAACAGAATGATACAACATCTCTTTAAAAAAAGAAATGGCTTTGCGAAGGAAGTCTAAGGTAAAAAGTCCTAGCTATAAAAATCAGTTTAAACTCATAAAAATTGCATTTTTTAAATGCATTTTTTATAAGATTTTATAAGATACATATTTACATTTTTTTATAAATTAAGATAAATTTATCTATTATCTTTGTATACAATGAAAATTAAAATTTAAATGACTACCATTTTGTGTGGCAGGGACTGAACTCTCATTGCGATGGTAAAAATCTAAATATTTGATAAAAAGGCTTTCAAATAATTGTAATAACTATTATGATTTGTATTTATACCTGTTATTAAATGCAACACGATGGGAAGAGATAACTGTGCAGTCATAGGTTGTTCGAATAGCCATTATAAACTTTTTAAATGGAAAAAACAAGAATGTAATGTTCATGAAGGTTTAAAAAAAGAACAATCTGGTTTTAATCATCCTTTCAAACTTTACTGTTTTCCAAGTCCTTAAGAATTTCTAGAGAAAGAGAAAAGTGGAAAGTTTTATTAAAAAGGAAAAGAAAAAATGGAATCCATGTGCAAGTGATCGTGCATGTTCTATTCATTTTGTAGATGGAACTCCTACCATTGCTAATCCAAATCCTACTTTACATATGGGATATAACTGTACTGATATAAAACAAAGAAAAATTTTATATAAACATTTTTCAAAATCAAACTTTTCAGTTTCGATAGATATTGGCACAAACAATAATGAAATGAATAGTTATACAACTAAAGATAATACCAATGAGTTATGTGATAGTAGTGTAAAACCACAGTTTTATAATATCAGCGAGTTATATAATACTAATAATGATAATACAATTTATTGACCACCACCAAGCTCTCTCGTTAAAAAAATAAGCTCCTTGAACATATCCTTGAAGCAAATATATCAAAAACAAGTTAATCAAACTAAGAAATTATTTAATAAAAATTCTAAGTCGCGGATACGGCTACAGACACTTGTGCCAAACACCCATATATATACAAAATGTTTTTCTCACTAAAGCCTTAGTAAATATTTTATTTATTCAGGTTCTAGTGTAATAAAAATGAATATTTAAAGTTATCATTTTTATTATACCCTTTTCAGTCATTACATTTATTGAATTTGCTTTATGTTCTCTCTGTTTTGAACTAAATGTCGACGCAAGCGGGTCCTCTAAATCATTTACTGAAATTTTTTGTTTTTAACTTATAATATTATAAATTATTAAAGTTATTTTTTTTTAACTTATTAACTATCATACTTATTAGGTTCTTATTTATTTTTATTTATTTATTCTAGTGTATCTATTTTATTTCATAGTATCAGATAATAATTTTTTATATAAAGAGAAATTTGTTTAAAAACACTTTACGCTTATTATACGGGCATGATGAAAATTTCTGACTTCAACATGCTCCAATCATTCTTCTACTTCTTCTTGATAATAACTTCTGCCTTCTACTCACCCAGCTAACAATGAACGTTTAAAAAAAATGGCCACAACGTTCATTTAGGTTTGCGTAACGTTCGTTGCAAACGTTATTTGAACCAGCTTTTGTGAACTCCGATTTACAGTTCTTGGACGTTCAATACGAACGTTTAGATAACAAACTGCCAACGTTTACTTAACGTTCACTGCAAACGTTATTTTGATAGCGCTTAAACGCTCACCTCAAACACGCAATAAGGAACACGGAAGTTTACCCAACGTTTTTCTTTTGTAAAATTTTTAAACATATTCTGTTTACACCTACATTTGCTAGCTGTTGCGTAATGTGATTTTTTAAACTTTTTTGAAGTGTTAAATAAGTAATTAAGTTAAAATTTATTTGTAATTAAGTACAAATTCACCATGTTTTACAATTGAATTACACCATATCAATATTTATTTGAGAGCCCACGATTCAATTATTACACTTCAACCATAAGGCACACAATTGCTGAGCTGATGACAATTAACAAAAATTCATACTAAAAAATAATACTTCTTGCAATGAAAAAGTTTGTTTATTATTTCTAGCGCTTTAACGGGCACTAACAACAATTTACATCAATTCAATTTAAATTTGCTTACGAAACAACATCAACAACATAAAAAACATAAAGTGCCAAAAAACAGAAAATATACACTTGTCTTTTTTAAAATTGTACAATTTAGAATATTTGATCAAAACTAAAATTCTTTTTTCTTAAAAAAAAATTTTTTATGTAAAATTTAAACTTTTTTTATCAAAAATAAAAAAACTCCATGCGGTTTTAATAAACAAGCTAGTTTTATTTATGAGTGAATTAAATGTGCCATGTATAAAAGACTAAACTGTTATAAACTGTCAATTTTATATAATAACAGTTTTATATATGAACAATTAAAAAAGACACCTCAAAAGCTTATACAAGCTACAATAAATTAACATATTATTAAATAATACAATAGTATAACTAATAAAACTTTGCTTTACATAGCTAAAACTGTTTCCACTAAATAAATAGCCCATCTATATTCAGAGCAAATTCCAAGTAAAAATAAAATGTCTAATTTGTCATCTTCAAGACGACCTAGTATTTGTAATAAATTTTTATTTATTCCGGATAAACATATTGCACGACAGATTTATGATCAATCTCTGAATGACAAACTGTTTTTATCAGAAGCATCAGAATCTTAAATTAAATTAAACAGAAACTCTTTTTCTGAGTTGCAACAACGTAAAAACAACGGTTGCTTGACATATACACCATACAACATGAAGTTGTTTTTTAAAACAAATTTTTATTAAATTAAATTTATATTATATATTGAATTAAATTTATACAATTGAGTTAAATTAATTTAATAAGTAATTTAACTCAATTGTAAAAGTAATTTTTCATTACAAGAATATTTTACAATTTAAAACATCATTTATTATCAATTATGATCGTATCAATTATATCAATTAAATATAACAATATCAAATATATATCAACTTACAATAATGTTGCTAATCGTTAACATTTTTAAATACAGTGATTGACTAATCTGCAAGCGAATAACTAAAAGTCCTGTCGACATTCTATATTTAATAAAACATGCAGATTGCGATGAATCAATCACATTATTGATAATAACGATTTACGTTAACTCTACAAGATGTAATATGCAAATGTTTTAACCTGTGACTTCATATATTATGCGTGATTTTCAATTTATTTTTTGCTTTAATATGATTACCAGTGTTCCAGTTATATGTGTAAGTTATCAGTGTTACTAGCTGTGTGTGTAAGTTACAATAGATGTAATTATTACTTTGAAAAATACTTTTGTAAAAATTTTAGAATATTTAGGAAATTTTAATCGAAGATTTATTTTTAAAAAATACAATAAAAATTAGAGTTCCTTTTTATAGTCTTTGTTTTTTGTTTAGTGTAGGTCAAGTCTTTAAATTAGAGATGAATAAAATAACGTTAAGTGAACAAGGTATATCATATTTCAATATATCTCAATTTCATATCTATTATATATAGATACAGCGGTGGCCAAAAATTAAAGACCACTCATTTTTTTAGTTGGTTTCTTAATCTTTAAATTAAAATTAAGAAGATTCTAATTGATATATTAAAATTTTTTTTTTAATATCTTGTTAATTAAAACATACGGATTAAAGTGGTATAATTTTTTAAATCTAATTCTAATTAAATAGCGTTTAACTTATTAAAAAACTGATGAGTACTTATAAATCTTCTTTAAATAAATTGGACAAAATTCAACGACCACTTTCAAATCTTTAATTTGCACTTATTAAAAATAATAATCCATTATTTTTTTTAACTGTCTTAATTGCTTATTACGTTGGCTATAAAATAAAATGTCGAAACCTGAGTTTCGATATCAAATAAACATTTATTTTTTGAATTGCAATAAGGATATAAAAGTATTGCAAAAATGCGTGCAAAGATCGAAGAAAAAAACAGATACGCGGCTCTTGTATTAAAAGAAGAAGGCTATAGCATCAGACAAATAGCAGAAAAGCTCGGAAGGTCTCACTCTTGTATTATTAACATAATTCAACGATACAAAGAGACCCGGTCAATTAATGATCGTCATAGTACTGGACGCAATAAAATTTCAAATGACCATGATGTTCGCTCGTTAGTGAGATTAATGAAAGAAAACAGACAAGAATAATCTACAAACTTGTCTACGAAATGGACACTGTCAAATGGTCTGAAAGCAAGCCCTAGAACTGTGCGAAGGGTCCTCCACAATTTAAATTATTTATGGCGTGCTGCTGCAAAAATACCACGCTTAAATAAAAAACAAAAATTTGCCAGGAAAGAGTGGTGCAAACTAGATAAAAGTTGGTCAACAGATCAGTGGAGCCGTGTGGTCTTTAGTGATATAATGAACGTTGAGGTAGACAACAGAAAAGGTCGCGTAATGTTGCGTAGACTTCTAAGCGAACGGTTCGATGAATCATGCATTTTGAAACAAACAAAACAAGGCAGTGGTTCAATAGGCATTTGGGGCTGTATGAGTGCCTGTGGAGTTGGCGTTTTTCATTTATTCGAAGGTAGACTCAACAAAGAAAGGTACATCGAAATTTTGGAAAACTTGCTTATTCCTAGCATTGATTTATGGCAGTTGCAAGATGGATTTATTTTCCAGCAAGATAATGCGTCGTGTCATAAAGCGCACTTTGTTAGCGATTGGTTCAATTCTAATAAAATTCAAGTGCTTCCATGGCCTGCCAAAATCCAGACTTGAATCCAATAGAGAATTTATGGTCGTGGCTTGATCACAAGCTTGGTAAAGAATAACTTTACAATTTGGAAGATTTGAAATCTTCTCTCATCATTTGAAAAATGTGCCTGATGAAGTAATCAAAACTTTAATAAATTCAATGCCAGAACGAGTATAAGAGTGCTCGAAAACAAATGGAGGAACAACACGTTTCTAAATTATTGTTTTATTGCATTTTGAAATATTTTTGAAACTGGTCTAAAAATTTTGTATAACTTTTTTTCTCATTTATATTTTTTGCTAGTCAGTTTTTTAATTTTTTAACATTATTTTGTAAAAAAATTATATATCCTTTTATAATAAATATAAAATACAATAAAAATTTTTTCTAAAAATGTTTTTCTTTTCTTGATACCTTTTTCCAAAATAATATTATACTAAGGTTAAAAATAAATTTTGAAAAAAAAAAGAGTGGTCTTTAATTTTTGGCCACCGCTGTATATTTCTAAACACACACACACACACACACACACACACACACACACACACACACACACACACACACACACACACACACACACACACACACACACACATATATATATAGAGACACACACACATATATATATATATATATATATATATATATGCACACACACACCACACATATATATATACATATATATATATATATATATATATATATATTATATATATATATATATATATATATATATATATATATATATATATATATATATATATATATATATATATATATATATGTATATATATATATATATAATATATATATATATATATATATATATATATATATATATATATATATATATATATATATATATATACACACACAAACACAGGGCCGGCGCCAGAGTATTTGGCACCCAAGGCGAATCTGACACACTGCGCCCCTCTCCCCTCCCCAACTTACTTTCACAGAGGAATGCTTAAGTTATGTTATTACATTTTGTTTATACATTCGGAAGAATACATACATCCATAATCATAAAGAAGCGTATATTCATGTAACTTTATAATATATTAATAATTTCAAAACTTCACTTTTCGCGCTTTTGTTTTAGCAAATGTAGAAACAAGTTCCATCAGGTTAATGTTTCTAGCAATATCATGTTCACTTGACAGAGTAGCTAATCCAGCAAGTCTTTTTTGCTGCATAGACGTTCTCAACAATGTTTTTATCAATTTGAGTTTTGAGAAGCTTCACTCACCTCTAGCCACGGAAACTGGTAGTGTCAAGAGGATTCTTAAAGCTATAATAGTGTTGGGGACACAATCTGTTAGATTATTTTTTAATATAAAATTAAGTAAATCTAGTGGCAATGTACACCTTGCAACTCGTCTTTGAAATTGAAATTAATTTCAGTTCACTACATAGATCAACTGCATCGATATCTGTGGAGTCTCCATGTTGCAAAGCTTTTTCAAGATTCAAGCAATGTTTCATAACTTCTTTGCTAGTTACACTCTGTAAACTGTGAACATCATGGAGTAAACCAAACAACGAACTTATTGTTTGTATAAGAGTAAATCTTTCTTCAACCGATTATATTGCTGTGTCAAGAATAGCAAAGTAAAAGTTTATTTTGAATTTTTTTTTTGGATCTTGAATAAGTTCGTCATCTCCTTCATACGTAAATTGTTTATTCTTTCTTCTGATACAAGTTGATTCGGGTTCAAAAAGTGCAGGTATCTATAAACTGACTTCAATTTCAACTGCATCTACTAGTATTTTCTTAAACTTCATTTCATTTCTGCGATTTACAAGAAACTTCTTATTTTTTTAAGATTTTTTATGACGCCATGCATATCTAATTCTTTTGCCTGAATTTGCTTACTAGTCATATTGATCTCAAACAACACGTCGTACCACACAACCAGAGAAATGACAAACTTAAAACTAGAAATAGCGTTTGCAATAAACCGTGCATCTACCCGTGTTGAATTACCAGATGCTCCTGTCAAATTGACGAGTTGATGCAGAAAAGAATACAAACACACGTTGTACCAGATCAAAGAAGGCTGTTGCTTCTAAGCAACATTTAACAGCATTATTAACAACCAAATTCAATGTATGTGCACAGCAAGGAATATACAATGCTCGGGGATTCTTTGTTGGAAACCCTTATTTTTCCCCCTCATATTTCTGTCATTGTCATATCCTTGACCGCGTAAGCTTTCAATAGATAAAGACATCTTGCCTAACTGCTTCATGATAGTTTCAGCCACAACAGCACCAGTTGTCTCCTTTAGAGGCACAAAATCTAAGAAATGTTCCTTTATAGATGCTGTTGCAATGCCCTTTTTTGGATTTGAAATCACATCCAAAAAGCGAATGATCATAGTCATTTGTTCAACATGACCCGCATCAGGTGTGCAATCTATAATTATTGAAAAGTACTTAGCATCACAAGCAGATGTTCAAATTTTTGTTTTATTGCATTGGATAAAAGATGAATCATCATAACGAATAATCATAGCCATTTGTTCAACATGACCCGCATCAGGTGTGCAATCTATAATTATTGAAAAGTACTTACCATCACAAGCAGATGTTAGAATTTTTTGTTTGATTGCATTGGATAAAAGATGAATCAATTTATTTTGTATGTCTTTGCCTAGGTAAAGTACATGTGTTTCGTTGTCTTTAATCTTTCGAAGATGCTCAATCATAAGTGGGTCAAACAAAGCTAAAAATTCTACAAATTTCAGAAAGTTTCCGTTATCAGCAGTGTTCAGTTTCTCATGTGTTCCACAAAAAGCAATATTTTGCATACCAAGAACTCTAACTAAAGCTATCAGCCGTTTCAAGATTTGCTGCCAACACTGTTCTTCTTTTTTAACAAGACGCAAATGTTCGGCATCAATTGTTTTATTGTTTCGCACTCGCAGCTCAAACTCTTTCCATGACTGAAAATTCGCTAAATGTTCACTGCTTTTCTCATGCCCTGACAGAAATGCGGACATGTTTTTCCAATCATGTGAACCATTGGAAGAGAGAGATGACGCAGCTGTTGTGCTACTGGTAAACAGTTTGCAGCAGAACCAATACACAGAGTCATTACTTACAGAGTACTGCAGCCAATGTCTGCGAACTTTATCTCCATTGACAAGCCGGCGGTTGTAATGGTTTTTTGAAAATTTATTTTGCATACTGTCCTTAGGAAAGTCAAACTGATCGACTTGCTTTGTCCATGTTCTATCAAAAGTTGTCGCATTTCATCATCAAATACGACCCAGGTAGCCAGATTGCTATTGTTAGCATAAAGACCAGAGAATTTATCAATTTTATGCACTTCAAATTCTTGTGTGCTACGTGTATTACATTATGTAATTCAAACTCTTCTGATATTGTCATCTCATCGGCTTTCCTGTCTGCTTCAACTTGTTTTTTTAACTCATCTGTGCCATTTTCACTTCTCTTCGGTGAACATAGATACGTTAACAAAGAATCGGCCTGTTTTGTTATAAATCCTTTATTGGCAGCCCGTCATTTACGATATTGCGCACCAGACAATTTTTTTCTTTCTGCCATCGTGGATTGAAATAACATAGGAAACTTCTAAAAATAATAAAAACGATCACCTCGTGCATTTTCAATATCTTTAAATTAAAATATTATTTTAACTTCTTTATAAAAGTTTTAAAAATACATTTTAAAACTTTTAAAGCTCCATAAATATAAATAATAACACTCTATTGGAATAAAAACACAACATAAATCAGTTAATTTGTTACTATACTACTTCGTAATTGCTATCATAGAATATTTAATTAAAATTAGTTTCTTACTATTTCTGAATAAACACGCCAGCAAAAACAATTTTCTCTATAAAGTTAAACATGCTAAAGTTTTCTATAAATGAGTTATGAAAACTTTGCATTGTATTAATTGCTTCAAAATTTCATTCTGCATAAAAAGTGTAAAAAGAAAAAGGAAATCGCGTCAAATGAAACAAAAGTATCAAAGTTGATTCTTTTTTTTTTTTTTTTTTATTTAAAAGAGTGCTTTTTCAAATCTCCTTAATTTAATTCAAAAAGATTTGAAAAAGATTTTAGCAATGTTTTTAATATATTTATTTTTTATGTAGCTAGTTTTAGTGCCGCCCTAGAAAGCTTGCCATCCCTAGACGGCCGCCTAGTTCGCCTAGTGGTTAAACCGGCACTGTATATACACCTCTATGTGTTTTGTTCTTATAACAGGTGTTGAAGACATGAATTGTTAAGAAAGAAAGTTTTTTATTCAGCGCAAAATACTTACAATGGCTTTTCCTTGTGTCAAGTGTTCATTTATAAAGAAATCCGTTGGTAATTTGTTATCTCTCTACCAGCGAATCTATTATGATCAAAATTACTTGAATTTTTATCATTTAAATTAACTATATACACACAGACATCCGAAATATATATATATATATATATATATATATATATATATATATATATATATATATATATATATATATATATATATATATATATATATATATATATATATACATATATATATAATATATATAAGGAGACAGTGCTGATATTATCTACACCGATTTTGTTAAGGCATTCGATAAAGTCCCGCCCAAATGTCTCCTACATAAACTGAAAGCATACGGCATTCACAGCAAGCTTTACTTTGTTACTTTGTATCGAAATGTGGCTAAACGATTGTATGCAACGAGTTGTCCTAGGAGAAGAAGTTTCTGAGTGGAGGAACGTCAATAGTGAACTTCCTCAAGGTTCTGCCCTAGGTTCTGTCCTAGGGCCACGACTTTTCATTTTGTTTATAAATAATCTTCCTGAAGGTATTGTTCACAAGATAAATATATATTCTCATGAAAGTAAAATTATTAGGATCATAAAGTCGGCATTGGACATCACAACATTTCAGACAGACATTGACGCGGGTACATGGTCAAATACTTGGCTTATGCACTTTAGCATCGATAAATATAAA
The DNA here is from genome assembly GCF_038396675.1 of Hydra vulgaris. Lineage (NCBI taxonomy): Eukaryota > Metazoa > Cnidaria > Hydrozoa > Anthoathecata > Hydridae > Hydra > Hydra vulgaris. The sequence goes on along the minus strand of NC_088922.1, from coordinate 60,593,641 downwards.
GCGATGCATGCAGGTTGTCCTAGGAAACGTTTATCACATGAGTACTCCATGGAAACCGCCGATAGCACTCGCCACACAATTACAACTACAACTTTTTTAAATTAAAAATTTATAAAACAGCAACACGAACAACACAAACAGCGTCACGAGGTTGTTTTATATTAACACAAACTCTTTATATTATTAAAATTTTGCAGTTTATTTTATTGCTGTTTAATAGCTTTTTACAATAACAATTCAATACTCTTTAAAAATAACACGGGTTTTATTGACAGAATGAACATATTAAATAGTTTTCTACAACTAATTATAGTGGTTTAAATATTGTAATATTTGCGTTTTTACTTTTACTTTTTTAAATATCATGTTATGTGTTTATACAAATTTTTAAGCAAGGGAAGTCCATTTTTGTGGGGAATTTTATAGGGAATCTGAATCTGAAAAAATAAATTTAAAAAAATGTCTTGTTGGAGGAAACGCTTAGTTTTCAATGAAAAAGTGACTGAAATATGAACAATTAAAGAGAAAAAATTATAAACTAAAAGAAAAAAACTTTTCAATTATTTGATAAACTCAATATAAACTATGTTGATCAATATAAACTATGTTGATCATTATGAAAATATCATATTTTGTTAAAAAGTTAAAAAAATAAACACATAATGGGGGCTTTTGTGAAGGTTGCTTTTAGAAAAGTTAGTCGATTTTTTCATATTTTAGACAGTGAATGTTATCGTAGGGTGTATTTTCTTTTCTAATACTAATAATAAGTCAAACAGTTTTGTTATAACAAACAGTATATTATATACTAATACATCAGTATTATATAACAGATATTATATATTACTGATACCTTTATTAAAATTTACATATAATGAACAATTAATAGTTTATAAATTTTATTTAAAATTTGTGAGCTCAACTAAGTTATATTTCGCATTGTTTGTGCTCATAAAACCCCAATTTCTTGTGCTCTTATATATCCTACTCGCTTTTCATGGAAATATGTTTTTTGCACAAGCCTCTGTAACCTATATTACACATTAAAAACAATTTAGTCATTAACAAATTTTAAATAAGTTATTATAATCTTGTAATTGCATTAAAAAAAAACCTGCTTAACGCAACGTTCGATGGATTGTGAATGACATGGCCAATCTGGAACAATCATAGGCTTGTGAAAATATTTTCTGACTTCATGGGTTGTGAGTGTCATGGTAAGTAGTGGTTTGTATATTGAATTTTTCCACTCAATTAGATTGGTCAATTTATCAGTATCAGTATTTATGCATGGGGTTTTGCGAATTCTTACTGAAGCTCTCCAAACTGAGTACTATCATCTCCTTCCTTTCTAATCTCTGAAATGAGAAACAGGTCCTACTTCAAGATTTATTAAATATTTCAATTGAATTCCTTGTGCAAAAACATGTTCACATGAGAAGCGAGTAGGATATATTAGAAATCAGAAGCGGTTTTATGAGCACAAATAATGCTAAATATAACTTAGTTGGACTCACAAATTTTGATGAAAAATTTATAAACTATTAGTTGTGAATTATATGTAATTTTTAATAAAGATATCAGTATTATATAATATGTATTATAAAATGTATTAGTATATAATATACTATTTGTTATAACAAAAGTGTTTGACTTATTATTAGATTTAGAAAAGACATTTTTTGAATCTGAAAAAAAGAAGATTTTTTTCATTTTTTCAGATTCAAATTCCCTATAACATTCCCTATAAAATGAACTTGCCTTACTTTTAAAGTTTGATAAAAACAAGAAAAAAACAACACACTTTACCGTAACTTTGTCTAAAATATGAAAAAAGTGCCTGTACTTTGTACAGTACCGTACCGTACTTTGTCTAAAATATGTAAAAAGTACCGTACTTTGTCTAAAATATGAAAAAAGTGCCTGATTTTTGTAAAAATACCCTTCACAAACTCTATTTTTGTGTTTATTTTTATGACTTTTTGAACCCAATAATCAATTTTCTTAAAATTCAATATAACAATTATTGAGTTAATGAAAAATTTTAGAAAAAATTTTATTTTTTTAATTATAATTTTGCCCAATTAATTAGTCACATTTTAGTCATTTTTCCGTTCAAAACAACATTGACCCACCCAGCAAGACATTATTTTTTTTTAATTTTTTTTTTTCAGATTTAGAATCCCCATAAAAATCTTTATAAAAAGTAACCTTGCCGTTTTTGAAATTGAAAAAAAAAACAACCGACACACCCTACTCATATATATATGTTCAATGTTCAAACAAGATGTACAATTTTATCACATAAATAATACTTATTTCCAAGTATCATTATTTATTCTACATAAACGGTTTTTTAAAAATTGTTATTTAAATTATTTTATAGTAATAAAGATTATTTATTTTCAAGCTGAATTGTTTTTTTTTTATTGTTGTTTTTGCAAATTTATGAAACTTTTTATTTTCATTAACTCTAAAGAAAAGTTAAATAGTGTACAACAATTGACTTATGTAGTAATTATGTGATTGCCAACAATAAATTGTAATTTATTTAACTAAGAAATAAGTTAATAAATTTATTTTCACCAGAACAAATTGCAGAGTTTGTTTGTGTTAATTGCATTTTTTTTTCAAGTCACGTTCAATAATTGTTGTTCCAAGTTCTATTCGATTGTTGTCTACGTCAAGTATTGAGTAAAGGCACTCTGTTTTATTTGAGTAGCCAGCATGCATGACTTTGCACTTGTCGAGATTAAAAACATGAGCCACATCTTAGACTATTCGACTACATGATCTACGTCTATTTGTAGTTGAATTGCATCATCTTCTGTTTTGATGACCCCTAAGATCTTACTGTCAATGGCGTAGATCTTTATATGATGCACCATGCTGTCTGGAAGGTTGTTTATATATATATCAGAAACAGAAGTGAACCTAATACTGAACCTTGTGAAACTCCGTTAGTAACATTTACCCATTCAGGCTTGCTATTGCTGATAACCACCCTCTGTTTTGGTTTTTTTAACCAGTCTGTTATCAACTCCAGAAGTGCACCGTGCATGCCATATGCTTTAAGTTTTAGAAGAAGACGCTGGTGAAGTACTTTGTCGTAAGCTTTCGAAAAGTCTTCGTAAATTACGTCTACGGCATAATTAGATTAATTGTACAGCCGCGTCTTAGAAGAAAGCTATGTTGAGGTTTTGCAAAGAGCCTATTTTCAAGGCAATGTTTTATGATGCTCTTGTGTATAAAACTTTCCATTATCTTACTGGGTACCAACGTGAGAGAAAATGGCCTGTTGTTCAAGCATTTTCTTCGGCTTTCATTTTTAAATATAGGAGTCTCGTTTGATAGCTTTCATAAGTTAGGAACTCTGCCTTTGTGATTTTTTGTGATTTTTTTCCGTTGTTGTCTTCTAGTGACTTTACCGTTTTATTCGCTATTAGCTTCTGTTTAACTTGGTTATGAAGACGTTTTTGATTGATTTTGAAACAGTTTGCAATTTCATTCTTGTGCTTGATAACTGCTGATGTTACAACCTTAACTAGGTGCTTGCAGGCTGTCTCTGTGTGATATCATCTGTCAGCTGCAAGATGTTTGGCCCAAAGTTCCTTTTCTTCTCCACTTCTCTTTCAACTTCTGGCATATTTCATAATTGTTTTTGTTGCTTGAACGGTATTTTAGTGGAAAGAATCTGTAGGATGACCGCCTCTTTCATTTTTTTAATAAACACCTGATAATTGTTGGTTACTGAACCGGTGTTGAAACTTGTCACCCAGTCGTGGGATGTGGTTAGCGTTGAGATTGCTTCATAGCCGACCCTGCTCCAGATGAATCTTTTCTGCTCTTCTTTAACAGAAGTGCTGTTAAAGAAAAGCAGAAAATCAGCTGATCACCTCAGCAGTCAGGTTCATTGGTGATTAACAAATCTAGGTTGCTTGACGGACTTTCTTTTCTTTTTCTGTGGTGATTGGGGAAAGTAACCATTTGCATGAGAAAACTTTTGTTTACACATTGCTAAAATTTAACGTCAGTTAGATGTTTGTTTTTTATTTGTGCAAACGTTGTTACGCCTCCTTAAGTCTCAAGAACCTAGTACGTTGTATGACTGAAGTTGAAATCGCCGTAGATTAGGACAGATGAGCAGCCTATAGTTGGCATGCTTTGCTTTGCTGAATTAATCCATTTGACAATTTATTCCACAACACCCACTTCATTATCATATGGTCTGTATATGTAGCCTAATAAAATTGATTAATTGCCTACCGTTATCACTATCCATTCTTGTTTGATATCTATTGAGTTGAGTTGGTTTACTTTTGTTTCATTCGCTGGGAACTCAAATTTTATGTAGATAGCTACACCACCTTTTCTGTTTCCCCGGTTTTTGTCATGGATTTGTTAGCCAAGAAGTTGAGTGTCTGACAATTGATCAAACCAGATCTCAGAAAAGAAAAGAAAACTTGGTTTCTTTTCTGTTATTTCATTATCAATTCTCGCAATTAGTTCATTTTGTTTGGCTTTGTTTAGCAAACGAGGTTTATTTGCCCAAAAGTTAAGTTCTCTACGTGAGTTATTATTTGTTTTTTATTTCATTTTATTTGATTGCAGATGAATAAGTTGGTTTATGCGTAGATGGTTTGATTTACGGGCTTTCAGAAATGGTCTTGGTTGACGCGGTTGTAGTGGTGTTGACAATGGTTTTGGTAAAAACCATTGTCAACACCACTATCACCACTTTGCTGCTGTTTTAATTTGATCTGGTTATTCTTTGCTAATCCAAACACAATTCTTGTTATTGGCAGATTGGGCTGTGTCAATGCAGCGCACAGATTCGGTCTGTCTGTGGATGATCGATTGAAAAGGTTTGTTTAGGTTAGCTTTTATAAGGTCGTCATTTGATCTCTTTTTTTCGTTATATAGTTTATAGAAAGTTTCTTGTGGAAGTTGCCTTTTGTCAGAGCGTCTCCTTTTACATCTGTTGATTTGAACGCAACTTGTGTTACACCGATTAGATTTTTGTTGTCCTGGTTCATGTTCTGGTGATTGCTAGGCTAAATATTTCTTTTTTTTTTTACGACAAAAGTAAACAATTTCCTCGTGGTTAACTTTGATTGCTTCAAATACTCTTTTACAGGATCTTCATCACTTCTATTTTAAGATTCTTTAAGACTTACAACTACTATATTCTCCTCTCTTACATTTTTAATTTTTATTTCAGTAGTTACCAATTAACATAAGTGTTTCGCTTTCCTATATCGAGATAAGAATGATTGGCTACTGTTGTCGATATAATGGGGACTCAATTGGTTTGGTTTTTGAGAACATTGATCTCTTTGTCATGTTGCTGTTTGATTAAGGTTATGACCGCTATTAACGTAATTTTGACCATTTCAACAACTTCACTTTTGTTTGTTTTTTCAAACGCATCGTTGTTAATGGTTACTCATATTTTCGCCTGCTCTAGGGCCTCATTAATTATAACTTCGATAGATTTTTCTTTGACTTCACTCATATTTATGAATTCATGTAAATTTTGTAAATAATTTGCAATTGTATACACCAATTTAAATTCTTTTGTAGGAGGGGTACCAGTCTACAGCAATCGATTACCTCCGGGTCGTGAAATATTTTAATGTATTTATATCTTATTATACAGAGACAAAAAAGTTTCAGTATGTGTTTTTTTCCAATATTTTATATTATGTTAAATTTTGGAAAACTTTTATATTTTCTCCCTTAGACATGAAATATATGTATGAGTAAGCTTTTAAAATCATGAGGATAAATTAAATGCATATGTAAAAAAATATATTCGAATTACATTAACTGCTTTATGAGTTGCATTTATACTATTTATATTTCTTTTTAATGTTCTTTTTTAAGTCCATTTAGTTATTTTAAGTTCTTCTCATGAAATAGATGCTAAATATAAATATAAATTGCATTAAATATATACTATTTAATAACATGTTATACATAAGTCTATGTTAAAACTCAAATCGCTATTTTAAATGTCAAAGTTACCCCCTCACCGATTAATTTTGACCACCGCATTGCTTCCATAAAACCTTGGATTTGGTGAATACAGTGAATTTTATATTTTTTATTTCAATAATTTTCTTTTTATTTTATTTTCATTTTTTTTTCATTTAGTTTATTTTCATTTTTTACTTCATTTTTTTACTTCATTTTACTAATTAAATGTTATGCACAACCTTAAACATCAAATTAGTATCGGGAAAATTTTTCTATTAATCAAATTATTGGACTCTTCATCGAAATTAGTACAACGTTACCCCGTTTTACGGTATGTATCTTAGTTCTCATACAACTTTGTTTATTCAAGGAGAATAAACGGATAACCACGAAAGATTAAACTTCCGACCAATACAAATTGAGAGTAAGTGCTGTTTCTATTTAGATATCAATATAGTTTTAAGTAAATGAAAAAGTAACTTTATTTAATATAGCATTTTTTTTTTTTTGATGAAGTTAAACTATATTTAAAAATGTTTATTATTTTTAGAGAATCATTCATCATGCGTGACAAGTAGATACTTATTTGAGTTGTTAACTTGAAAAATGGGACATGTCACAAAAAGTAGGCAAATTTGCCTAATATGCATTGTATATTAGGCAATTTTCCCTAATATAAATTGTTTTTAATTTCTGAAAAAAATACTTTTTGTGACATGACATATAATTGAAACATCTTCTAAAGAAGATAATGTTTCAATTATATGTTATATAGCCCCGTTGTATCATTTACATATAAAACATATAATAAGCTATTATATTAACTATTAATTTATCATTCATATTATACAAATAATAAACTTTCATATAAAAAAAAATTTCGGTTAAATAGTATTAAATACTTTTGAATAAAAAGTGTTACAAATTTTTTTTTTTTATTCTGAATACAATACAACTTAAAGCAAAATAAAAATTATTAAAATTTAAAGATGTAAATTTAATGATGTAAAGAGTGACATCGCTTTTTTAACAAAAGGAAAAGTTGAAAAATAAAGGAAAATAAAATAAAAATTGAAAATAAAATAGAATTTGAGATACATTATAGTCCTGTAACTGTTTTTTTAAGATAATTTTCAAAGTTTGAATTGAAATTGTAGCTTTACAATTATTTGGGAGAAATGAGTTCTACAAATGTGGCCCTCGGTATGTTATTGTGAAATCGGATTGTTTTAACAAAGTTTTTGGTACCTGATAATTAAGCAACGAATGCTTTGTTTGATATTTATAATCTATGATAAAGAAAAGGCTTTCAAAAATTATTAGGCAGCATATGATATTTTAATCTAAACATGAATAAAAGAATATTATAAATATTTAAGTGATTTGCTTTTTCCAGTTAACATGTTGAACTTTTTCCGGTTAAAATGTTGATTTTTTGCATTTATGACAGTTTATTAGGTAGGTAATAAATAAAACGTTGAAATATGGTTTAATAAAGAAACCAAAGCAAATACAAAATTTTAAGAATTAGGAATAAAGTTCTAACTTTTGAAACTTTTGAAAAGAATCTATGTGCTCATGAATGCTCCGAACTACTTCTGATGAGACTGCAATGTTTCTGTTTCCAAGCTTTCCACGTCCATCAAAAGGAATCTTGTTCATTAATAGCAGTTAAGCAAGGCTTTCGATTATTTTTTTTTGAAAGACCATAAGCAAATAAAAAACATTTACAAACAACTTTTCTTGATCCATCAAGAACTAAATGGTATTTTAATATCATTGATTTTGGCTTTCAAAAAAAAAGTGTTTCAATCCTTTCTTTTTAACGAATTATAGATTGTAATTCTATCATCCGTTGTGAATTCTTTTCATTTTTTATAAGTTATCCATAATTTTTTTTTTTTTTTTTGCATTAGTTGAAAATTTATCCAAACTATTTGGTTTGCAACTGGAATAAAAAAGTGAAGTTAGAAACCTTTACGAGAGTAAACATTTTTATCTAAAAATTAAATACAAAATACAACACTTACCTACTGATTGTAGCTAATTGTTTGACAGAATCAATTTTTCCAACATAATGTTTATGCTCTTATCCTAACAATTTACCTTTTTAAATAGGATTTTTTTTTATACATGGGACTTTTATTAACACCTTGCTTTTTATCCTAGAAGAACTGTGACTGTCTGTACTAGGCATATTAAAATATAAGCAATTAAAAACACAAGTTGTTACAATAAACCAGATAAATTAACAAGTGTTTATAAAGTTTAACATTGACACTTTATAATGATGATATTAAAATACAGTGCTGCTCTTAGCGGTATTTTTATACATCAATGATTTTAACTATTTTTGCTGTAAAAACAGAACATGTCCTAGACATCTCTCCTTTTTACAGTACGCGATATTTTCACCTTGCCGAATAACTCGTTTAAATACGGGCGAGAGGTTTCCTTTTTGGACTAAACATGCGCTGATAAAAATACTTCATATTAATACAAAAATCTCCCTTTTGAAAAAAATGTGTCCCCTTTTTCAAGTTAGCGATTCAATTTTTCAAGTTTGCGAGACAATTTATTTCAAGTTCGTAAGACAGCACAAAAATGTGTTTATTTGTGAAAAAAATGGTGAAGTCGTAACCAGTTATTAGCAGTACAAATTTTTAAAGTTACAAAAAATAAAAAAATAGAACTTTGTATTAAAATTTTATTTCAAATAATTAAAATGTTTTTAGCTTATGATATTTATTTGTTGTAGCATAACATTTACTTGTATAATTATAGTCTTTAATGTGTGTATAATATAAAATTTGTACTGAAAAGTTGTTTAAAAAAATATACATACAGGTAGAATTCCCTTAAAAACTACGCAAATTTTTAAAATAGAGTACACCGTTACGGGTCAATTATTTGAATTTTTTTTTTGTGATTTGAAAATACCTATTATAGGGTCTTCTTCCCTGGAAGTCGTTATTCTTGCTTTCCATATTTAGTGAGAGTTAGCAGAGTGAATTTTCTGATTTTTTTAAAGATGCCCTCAAAAAACTACAAGGAACTTAATTGTATTTATATGGATGAAAAACTTCTGAAATTTCAAAATATTTTTCTTACTATATCAGAAATCAGTGTAGTATGATAAATAAGGAGGCTTGCTAACTAAGCCCAACAAAAAATAGCATTTTAACTAGTAAAGTCCTTTAAAAACTACACAGTTTCCCCCTTAAATACTACATTACATTAGGTAAAATATGCCTCCAAAAGGAATGGAGAGAATGTTTATACTGTTCTTTTTTAACTAAGAAAGAGTATAATGGTTATAACTGATACCTTTCTGTTCATTTTGTGCTCATAATCTCTGATCAAGTATGTATACTTTTTTTTTTATTGTTTAAATAAAATAATAGTAAGGGAAAACCGCAATTTAATTTTAAGATTTCTTATGGTAGAAAATGAAGTAGAACAAAACCACGCCAGAAACTGAAGCAACAGTTTACAGAAAGGACATAAGAGCTAAAGAAAATCAAATATCAGAAGCAGTAGATTGGTGCACAGAAAATAAAAAACGAGGACAGACAGCATTAAAAACAGGAAAGTTTCTTTTAATTAAAGATCGTGGTACAATAGACAGAGGATTAGATGGCAAAGTTAAGAATTTAAAAAAGGAACATTCGAGAGTGTTACATCCAGACGATGAGAAAGAAATAGTTTGTTTTATCAGAAAAAAACAGAGCCCACCAGGGACTCTCTTAGAAAGAAGTTTCTGAAATTATTTTGGATGTGAAAATCAGAGATTATTTGAACAAAAATGAAAAGGTTGGATCACCAAGTGCAATAACATCCCTTCGAAAAGAAAGGTAAGTAAGTTTTTTCTTTGAATTATTTTATCAACATCCCAACAGGTACAAGGGTACAGTAGATATTAAACAGATGTAAAATACTGAACCTTATTATCCAAATTATAAAATCTCGGGAAACCATTTTGGAGAAGATGGCATGCTGAACATGACGATATTGTCATTAAGAGGCAAGGCCGAGTTAAAATGAACAGAGCCCTAAATTAAACTAGGAAGATGGCTATGACTCATCTAGATACACTTATTGTTTTTTTAGTTTAGCCAAAATATAAAAAGATCTATTTTCAATTTCATTCTCAAGTGTTCTACAACTTAGTTGTTATTCTTGAATAAGTTTATATGTTTTGTACGTTGATAATTTCTGTAACTTGATTATATTATTAATTTTACAACTTTTTTTATCCCAGATAAAAAAAGTTGTAAAATTAATAGTATAATCAATCTCCATAGATCCATGTCACTAATGTGCATGGATCTATGGAGGCTCAAGATGTGCTTTCAAAAGTGGCTTCTCTCGAAGGAGAAAAACAATTGCGATTCAGAGGAGAAAAAGAAACATAAGCTCCAAGAAAAAGAACTGTTTTATCGTTACAATGATTCTCCCCGCATCGGCAGCATCATCCTCTAATTCTTTTTAAAAAAATACCCTATTTTGGTTCTGATTTAAATATTTTAAATCGTAATGACTCAGAGATGTTTTTTTAGATGAAATGTTTGTTTATTGCATGTCTCTTTTTTAGGTATTTATATTTTTTTAGTTATATTACGTTATTCAAAAGATAGTTATTGCTGTTATTAAAGCTGTTATTGTATTAAATCTAACTTTTCTTTTCACTTTTAATATTTCCTATTATTCAAAGTATACACTGTTATTGTATTAAAAGCTAGATTTCCTATTTTAAAGCTAGCGACCCCTTAAAAACTACATTCATAGCAGTGCGAAAAAAATACAAAATAAACATCTTTAGGAGTTTGTAAAGTAGTTGATATTACATTGGTGGATTAGAACAAGTGTAACATTATCTAGAAATAAGATAATTGCAAACTTAAAATGCATAAATTGAACCATTTTTAATACTAAAAATTTGATTTCCATTTTCTTTTTAAGGATTTTAAAATTGTAAAAGAGGTAAATTTTTAATTAATTTGTCATCTAGGATGTATAGAGATACTGATTCAATCATTGTTTAATAATTTCATTTACATTATTGGAACCCAGAGCTAAAAGTTTATACGTGTAGTGTTTAAGGGGTATGTGTTTTTAAGGGAATTCTACCTGTATGACCTTGGAACAATCCTTTCAAAAAACTTTGGGTTTTTTAAAGTCTTATTAAAAACATGCAAATTATGAAAAAACAGAATTATGTTTTTTAAAAATTTAAGCGTTATTCAAACAACAGGGTTTTAATGTAACATGAACAACTTTCTTTATTTGCATGAACACCTTTTTACCGCAATACCTATTAGGTGTTAATGTATCATGAACAATTTTTTACGGCAACATCTAACAGGTGTTCATATGATATCACACGTCTAGACCTTTTTTCTTTAAAATGAACACCTTTATCCGCAACAGTGCATGGACCGCAGGTTGGTTTTATGGTCTTCGAAATAGGTAACTTCCAGACATGAAGTAGACTCCAAACATTTATATACTTACGCTCATGTCAAATAAAGATGCTTTGCAAAAAATTGCGAATATTGGAGCTGGTGAATAAAAAAAACCTTAAACTTTGCTACCCTCCCTTCTCCAGACATAACGTGGGAGCAACGAGTTTATTAAATATTTTCGTAACTGTTTTTATCTTTATTTATATATATATATATATATATATATATATATATATATATATATATATATATATATATATATATATATATATATATATATATATATATATATATATATATATATATATATATATATATATATATATATATATATATATACATATATATGTGGTACATATATATATTCTTGGAGAACCTTAATGACTATTAAGGTGCTCCAAGAAGTATGTATGTTTACGAAAAATGTTTACGATAAAGAATTAAAAAAAAAAAAATATTAAACCTTATGCATTTTTAACGAAATATTTTTTATTTCAATACTATGTAGCAATATTGTTAGTCTTCTTTGATATAGTTTTTTGGTTTAAAAATTAGTCTCTTTTTTATGGAGGTTTTGTTTTATACATGACTACTCTACTATTTTTATTGCTGCCATGTCTTATAATAGGATTGATCATTTCAATCATTTTATTCCAAAATTAACGTAAAGAAAAAATTGTAAATTAACCAATACTCTGAACTCGGCATCCTTCTCAGCTTAATTGTGTTTTATAGAGTTAGTATTTTAGTTTTTATATCTTTATTTTCCTTAGTTCAGCTCATGAGAAGCTTTTAATATAACTGCTGATTTTTTCTCATTTGCAGCAATTTTTTGAATATACATTGGGCTAAGAGTTTCAACATTGTGAAGTGCGCCATTTTTAATATCAACACGTTTAGACAACGGTTCATCTTCAACCCCATTTTCTCCCTTATGTAGCGATATTCCATTTGAGACTTGATTTGAAAGTGGTTCATTATAGTGAACAAAATGGCGAATAAAGTTATGAGAACTTGAATTCTGTCTTAGTTTTTTAAAATTTTTCTTTTTAGTTTTAATCGGTTGATGTCTTGAGTGGTTTAAATGTTTTGAAAAAGTTTTTTTATTTGGTTTGTCTTTAACATTGATTGTGGTGTGCTTTTTACTCGCACCCTCCTCATTTGATTTTTTTAAAATTTTATCAAACATTGAAAACATAGGGAAAGATGTTGCATACTGATTTCTTATTTGTAACTCATTTTGAACTCGACCCATTTCCATTTCTCTAAAGTTTTTTTCTGCTTTAGTTTGGGCAAACTCAGAAATTTGATCATTAAGTGCTTTAGCTTGCGAAGGAGATGTCGACGCCTGGTAAGTATGCTCTTGAAGATTTTTTATTTCGTCGCTGTCAGATAATGCTTTTGAATATAAATTATCTATAAATGGGTTTTTAAAGTTATTCAAATTTGTATTTAATAAATGTTCCTGTTGGAGTGCTTGTTTTGAATTTTTAAGCATGTTTGATTGATTCTCAACTGTGGCAACCGTACTATCAATTGGTTCTATTGTGCTTTGACCTTTATCAGAAATTTTTTCAATACCTTTATTGTTTACCAATAGATTAGCTGTTGTTTTATTTTTTGATAAGCTAGGTTTAACTTCCATATTTAACATATCTTTTATTGATTTACTTAACTCCAAATTCAAATCTACTTTTCCTTCCAAATTTAATTCTACCTTGCCTTCTTGCGCCAATTGAGCCTCTTTTTTTTTCTCATCCTTTAAAACTTTTACGTAACTCTCCAGTTCATCGGAACTAATTTTTTCATAATCAGGAATTAATGAAGGAAGAGAAGAAATAGCAAGAATTTTTGCAGGCTCAGATGGTAAACTAGGTGATTGATAAAATAGTGGTGAGGTGATGCCGTTTAAGGGTGTGCTTGTAACTTTATTATTAATTATATCAGGGATTTCTCCATCTGATGGATGGTTTGTAAACAACTTACTTATAGTATTTGCCTCCTCTGGATTCCATACGTCATACTGATTACCGAAAAATGGTGCACTTCTAAGGTGTGACATTTTATCCATATTGTATAAATCTGTGATTCCGATATTATTAAAATCTGTTTTTAGAGTTTCTTCAAAAGGAATGTTTAATCTTTTATCTCCGAGAACACTACTGCTATTGCTTAAACCTTTTATGGTTTTTTTTGACAATACAATTTTTTTATTAGGTATTATTTGTAACTTGTGATTTGATCGCTTCGTTCTTATATTTTTTTTAATATTTTTGCTTTGGTTTTGTAACTGTTGATTAAGTTTCTGTGTCTTGTTATCAATTTTAGATTTTCCTTTAGAAAAATGTCTTTTAACAGAACTAATAACATGATTATTTTGTTTTAAAATATGCGAAGAAAAACTCTTCTTAATACCATTTGAACTTGTGTACTTGTTTATATTAAAAGGAAGGATTGCTGTACTTTTTCTAAATTTATTTTCTAAGTTGGAAGACTCTTTGAGTTGATCAAGTACTGTATCTCTTTTTCCTCGAACTAAAATATCCTAAAAAATATGATATTACTTATTTATAAAAATATATAATCATAACTCTAAAAACATAATAGTTACTGTTTTACTTGACTTAAAAAGTTAAAAGTTTTATAAGTTATTATATGTGTGTTTATGATGTTGTAAATTTTATTACTTTATTTTTAAAAAGATTAGGTAAAAGAGACCAGCAAAAATACACATTTTACTAATACAATTATCAATATATTTTATTAATATAATAAGAAGCGCTTTGATAAAAAGAAGGAACCGCAGCGTGTATTATAAAGTAAAAGCTATTTTTCATTTTTATTCATTACACATAAGGCATAATTGCGAATTAAACAAATTTAACTAAGTAGAAAAAATTAAAATGAACTACGCTATTAACACCATCTTTCACCTCACCTCATTACATCATCTCACCCACTCATTCACTCAACAAAAACCTATATACAATTACTAAAGTTGAGTATTTCTTTTTCAAAAAATGTCTTTTCATACCTGTTCTTTTAAATATCTTTTCATACCTTTTTATAAGTGTAAACACCTTTATACTACTTAGATTATTTGATATTCGACTTTAAATACAAAAACTTTATAGTAGAGGAAGTGCAGCATATTTGGAATACCACAGGTAATTTTGGAAAACTTGAATATCTCAATTAATTTAAAAGGCTATCGATGTTGTTTTTTCTGAAACACAAGATCAAATAGCACATGAAGTAAATTATCAATGAAAACAGTACACTATCTTGATATTTTTGCTAACAGCCACACGTTAACGAAACGTCAATTTTAAAAACTTTTTTGGTAAGAAAATACTCCTTTATAAATACTTATTATTGTATTCAAAATCCTTTTTTTAATTGATCAAACTATTATTTATTGACCTATGATTGCGTTTTGATTTAGTTTACTTATGAATATCAATAAAAAAAAGGTGAATACAATTTAGAATACTATATTCCATATTGGTAAAATAGCCTTTTATGGATAATATAACAACATCGTTTTTCTTTTTTTTAGCAATTTAACCTAAATTACATTTGGACCCATTTAATTGGTGTAAGTAATTTAGCTAATAATAGTTTTCTCACGAAACTAATGCAAAATTTAAAAATTAATTGTTAAATAAGGGGTAAAAAAAAGTACAAATGCTTAGCTTTTGAAATAAAGTTTTGATTAAATCAAACACATCAAATCAATTACCCTAATGCATTAAGTGACAGATTTTAATATTTTCAAGCTAAGAAATTACTTTTTTATTAAAAGAATTTTGACTACTTCTTAAAGATTCTAAGGCACTATGTCAATCTGAAAATTCTGAAGCTTATGTCTATTATTTTTTAGTTGATGTACCTTTTTTCTGATTAGTTGTTAATAAAAATAACTTTTTAGCTTTGCGATGAATAAACGTTGTATTACTAGAAACGCTTAACTCTAAATCTATAACACCACATCCCAAAATAAATTTCGCGATGTGGTGTTAAAGCTTTATTTCCTTTATATAATTAAGATTATAATTTTATTATAAATTGTACAGAAATGAATTTTTTACGCGCTTTCAGATTTTGTGCATTTAAAGAACAACTAAAAAAAGATATTAAAATATTGAATTAATTTAAAAAAATTTTAATTTTTCCATTGGAACAAGGCAGGCACAAATTGTTTTAATGAAAATAGCAACATATTTCTATAAAGGCATACTGATAGGTTGCCAATGTTGGAATAGGTAAGCCATCGTAAGATTAAGCCAGAAAAAGGTAACGTGGCTTTTTTACTTTTTATTTTAAACTAGGATGCAAAATAATCTTTTTTATTTTTGTAGCTTGCTTATTTTTATAGTTTTTTAAGAGAAATTTTTAATTTTATTTTTATTAAAAAAACTATTAAAAAAAATAATGTTTATAATATTTTAAAAATTTTTTTATCTTTTCAATTTTTATCAAGCTGTTGACTAGATTTTTTACGCATTATTATTAAAGCATCATAGCAATGAAGATTTAATTCATTAATATTGATTATTTTACTTTATAAGTCATATGGTCCATTAAGTTCACAAATTAATCCTTATTAGAGTAAGATTCTTTTGCAATGCTTTCTTATACAAATTGTCACTTTTGGAATAACAGAGTGGATTTTTGTAAAATCAACTGTTTTTTCTGAAAGATCTGCTTTTATTGAGGAGTAAAAATCAATAATGTCAAATTGAATGTACAGCCTTTTTTATTTTCGATTATGGAGAACCAGTTTATAACGTCAGTAGTATTTTTCTACTGTTGTAAATGTATTTTATTTCTAAGAATATTATTAATTTTGTCTAATTTTAATTTGCTTACATGTCCAATCTCACTTTTTGAGGGAAATGATAACACACACACACATACACACACACACACACACTCACACACACACACACACACATACACACACACACACTCACACGCACACACACGCACATATATATATATATATATATATATATATATATATATATATATATATATATATATATATATATATATATATATATATATATATATATATATATATATATGGTGAAATAACAATCTATCAATAAATATTCATTATTTCAGAATTACTTCCAAACCTTTTGAGATTTTTTAAGATTATGACGATGTCTTGGTCGAGCAATGTGTTCTTTTGCTTTTAATCCATCTGTTTTCAAAACTGACTCCATTTCTTTTGCTACTAAAGATGGGTCTTGCAAACCAAACTCTTTTACTGCATTTTGTTCAACGGCACTTTCTCCTAAATTCATATCAGATAGAATTTGCTCCGTTATCAATGTTGTATTGATAAATTTATCTTCATACCCTAAATTGCTGCCAATACCGCTGGGAACCTCAATTTCATCTTGCATAATTTCGCTTCTCTTTTTAAGAATCAAGGAAATATCACCTCCATTTTCTTCTGATTCACCGCCCCAATATTTTCGCAACCAATCGGCCGAAGGGCTAATTCCTTTCTTATTTAAGCTTCTGCGTAGTTCAATTTCACCCCTTCGATGCATCATAAGTGCATCGACATTTCGGCGACGCATGTCATGACTTTTTAGATACGCTTCATCGTAGGTAAAAACGTTGTTTTTATCATTGTCATCGTAATCATTTAAATCCTTTGGTTTTGCATTAGTTATAAAAACTAAGCCTTCAGGTTTTCGATGTTTTCTGTGTTTTTGATTAGCTTTTTTTCCAGCTACCTCAAATAAGGTATCGTTAAACAGTTTGTTATGAACAATATTTCCTACGTTTTCTTGAAACTTCTTTCTTTTCTGGTTTGATTGGTTTTCTATTTCTAAATTTAAAAGATTGAACTCTGGATCGTGGGCTTCTTTTTTTTTTTTCATGTTCTTTTTTTTCAAACGCAACTCTTGTATATTATTGACTGGGTGTTCCTCAGGTAAACCTTCTGATTGGTTAGCGTAAGTTTGACTTTTAATGGGATATATCTTAATATGTCTATGTTTTTTATCTCTTTTTTTATTCCCCTTTTTGCGAAAATTGTGACCATTTTTGTAAACTTCGCTTAAAAAATTAGATTCTGGAAAAATCATATTTTTATCTATGTCTACTTCATGACCTAGTTCTTTGGCATTCTCTTGAAAAATAACCAAATCAGATTTCTCCATATTTGGATTTAGGTTTGATGTTGTAATAATCTCAGAATCTTCTTCATCATTATTGTAATCACCGTCATAATCTGTTTCAGCCCCAGATCCTGAGCTTGTGAAGTTTGCTACATCTAATTGATGCTGTTTATTTAATGCCCAGCGAGAACCAAATGCAATTGTAGAAACTTTACTTAAATGACTATTTGAAACGTTTGTATTTGAATTGTTATTTTTCAAAACTCTTATGATCCATTGTTTTTGAGGTTGTATAGACATAATTGATTTCATTTTCTTATTGTTTTTTTTATCGTTATTTTCATTTTCTTTATCATCTTTATTAGAATAAATTTGCTCGTTCAGTGGTTTGTAAGTAATTTTTAATAAAGCTTTAATTCGATCAATTTTGGATTCTTCATTTACTGTTTTTGCTTTATTTGTCGCTGTACCACTATCATTATTTTTACTAGATCCTTTTTTAATAAATGTATTATTGTAGTTTTTTATTTTAATGTTATCACTTGAACTTGATTGGTTAAATTTAAAACCAGAGTTAATTTTTGCAATAAAATCACTTGTAGACTTTGGATTAGCCATTGTTGCTTCAAGAGATACGCCATTAGAGTTATTTGTATTGTTTTTTACCTTAGGGATTAAAACATAACCTTGATCATCTCCCTCCCCTATACCACTATCATTAAGAAATTCTTTGTTAAAGTTGTCGTCTTCATCATCAGCTGAAGCTTGAGAAGCTTTTGGTAAACCTTTCGAAATTGAGTTATTGCTCGATTCCTGTGCAACTTTTGTTGTAATGTTTGATGTAAGAATAGAAGAATTCGTAGAGTTATACGAGTTGTCTGTTAACAATTTGCTAGGATAATTAGGTTTTATCATATTTGTTGGTTTTGTTTCTTTTTCTTTCAGTTGAGCTGCTAGATATTTGTTTAGTTCTTTGATCTTCCCGTAACTATTGTAGTTTTTATACACTTTATTAGGAGAAATTTTTTCATAAATTTCAAAAACGGGAGAGTTCTGACTTAATGTTTCGCCTGAACTTATCGTGTCCGGATCAGGTTCATCGTTTGCTGTTTTTTAAAAAATAAAGAATTTTAATGATGTTTATACTAAGTTTTAATAATGATTATGTTTTATAACCTTACCTTCCTTATTGTAAGCACCTACTTGAAAAAATACTTTTAAAAGTACGACAAATATAAATGCTTTCATTTCTTTTCATACACCTAACCATTAACTTTTGAAGAGTTTTGAACAGAGGGAATCCGCTCAAACTTAAATCTGCTATGTCCGCAAAAACATTTTAATTACTTTTTGTCGCACAAGTTCAAAGTATTCATCTTACACTAAAACAACAAATGCAAATTTGCAGAGACAAAATTTGTGCAGAAAATACGTTTCTAATATAGATTTCATTTTGAAGTTCATTTAAAGCTGTTTGTAAAGTCGTTTGAAGCATATATCGTAAATTCTCAAGCTTGAACAGTTTATAGCTTTATCAGTAATCAATATCATTGCTGCAATCATTCTCAAAGTTTCGAAGCACACTAGAGCAGATTAACGAATTTTGAATATAGCTGTGAAAATTTATTATATGTTTGTTATACATAAATAAAAAGTCATCGATTAGTTTTTGTTAATTTTTTTACCTTAATTTGACTTTAAAAATATTAGATTTATAACTAGAAAAATTTTAAAATTTTTTTCTATTAACTATATAAAAATTGTAGTCAATAACCAATGGACTAAAACAATGACCTTATTGGTTTAGCTGTTTCATACTTTAAAAAAAAAAAAAGAATAAAGAAAGTTGCCATGTTGTTTTTAATGTTATTAATTGGTAACAACGTTGTCAACAGCATGGTTAAAAGAATACCACAAGTTTATTTACACCTTCAGTCTTCGTCTTTTTGATAAGTTTTACAACATTTTATATTCGAACTTTGTATTTTATTTATTTTTTCTTTTGTATTTTCTCTTAATTTCAAAGTTTATTTTTATGTAACATTTTACGTCTATGTTGCCCTTGGTGAGCAGGGTTCTCCTAAAAAGGGTTATTAAAATAAAATAATTAAAACATGTGAAAAACAAACACTTTGTTGCATTTGTTTAAAACAGAAACATTTTTTTTTATTAAACTTCTGTTTTTTCTGTTGTCTAAATGTTTCTTACTGTTTAATAGTTTGTTACATGCTCCTAACAATTTTCATAAAAAGTTAAACCAACTGAAACCAACTGAAACGTTAGATTTACTAATAAAACTAAAATAATGTTATACTAAATGCAATTTAAATAATGAATTTAGAATTCTTTTGTTTTTGATTCAGTTTCACTCTGAGCTTTCGAATTTTTTTTTTATCAGTAAGTTTAGACAAATAGCATTTTTTAATAACCATATATATTCAATTATCAGATTTGAATAAGGTTATTGGAAATCTATGCTTCTCTAAACCGCTTACAAATTCACATAAGAGGTGCAATCGCTTATTAGTAACTTTTTGCAAAAAGATAAATAGCTGCTAAAAAAATTTTAATTCATTATTTCATCTTTCTGATATTGCAGAGCGTTTAAACATTCCTGTCGACTCTTCCATCGTGTTTTGCAAAGTGTTTTCTCTGGTAACATTTCTGCTTTTATACTTACAAAACTTTTTTTGTTGAAAATAAAACTTAGATTCTAAAAATTCGCTGAATTATATTCGTTCAATGTTTTAAACGAATTATACAAAAAATGTCTACTAGGTCAGTTTTTGCAATACCACATAGCTACAAGTTAAGGCTGTGACAAACACAAAGGGGTAAATGTTTGGAGTTTATTTCAAAAAGATAAGCTTGTACGCCGTAACTATGTCCTTTTTCATATTCGAACCATCGTACTCTTTACAACGTGACTTTTTTAGTCACGTTGTGCTAGGAATTGAACATTTTTGTACTACAACTGAGTTTAAGTTTGTTTAATACTTTCATTTCTTTTTTTATTGTTTTTTATATTGATGATACTTTTAAACTTTTTGTCGAAATTGTAATCAGTTTTTGGTGGCATAAATTTATTTTTATAGGGAAAATTTCTCAAAATTTAAGAACATTAAAGATGCAATACAAATGCATTATCGTTTTTAATTTTCAAGTCAATTTACCAGTTTAAGAGCAACAAAATTTGCGTGTTGCAAAATTATTATATAGAAATAGCAGATTAAGTTGAAATTTGCGCTAAGCGTAAATTGTATTTATATGATTCAGTTTTTTTATTATTTTGATTAGAAAAGCATACGGTTGCGAGCAAAGAATAAGCGCTTTATTATCTAAAAAAGGCAATATTTTTTTCCTTTTATTTTATCAAGAAAAAAATAAATACAGTAAATCTATTTAATTTGATGAACAGGTGCTACACCGGGCCCCTCTATGCTGACGAAAATAAAAACACAGACGATACAGACAAAGTAGCAATTGTGTCTCTAAAAGTTACTTTGTTATGCTGTCTTTGAAAGCATTAATTGATGGATCGTTCATTGCTGCTTGGTAAAGCGCATTCCACGCGACAATAACTCTATTTGAAAAAATGTTATGTTGTTCTTCACAAATTCGTATTAACTGGCGTTTTAGTTTATGGTTATGCCCCTCATAATATACTTGGCTTTTACTGATTAAACTTTTTTTCGGGACAAAAAACTGACAAGTCCGAATTAACCCGTGGTTTTTAATTGCTCGATAAGATCTGCTCTTTTACAGCGTTCTTTTACTGCGTTCTTTTACTGCGTTCTTTTACTGCGTTCTTTTACTGCGTTCTTTTACTGCGTTCTTTTACTGCGTTCTTTTACTGCGTTCTTTTACTGCGTTCTTTTACTGCGTTTTACTCTTTTTTCTCGATTCTGCTATTATACAACGTTCTACAGTGTTATTAGACTGAGCTGTTGGAGTCGATTTTCTTAGGGCAGGTGTTTAATTGATGATATTGTTTTTGTTCCTTGATGTTGGACGTGCTCGAGGATGGCAATATTGGACTTTAAAGATATTGTGGTTTATCCTCCTCCTGCTAATTTCCTTGTAGAGGCCACATTACCAAGGCCCGCATAGACAAGTTAAGCTCAATAAGGAGCGTCATAACTTGTTCTACGGACCAAGAGTAAAGTGAGTTTGGAAAGAACGAAGGTATATTGGAGTGAAAGACAGAAGTAGTCGTGTTAGAAAGTTAGCATAGAGAAGGCGGACAGGAATTGCACACGATGTTAGAAGGTGCAATAAGTACTGTTAATTAGGTCATCTAAAGAATGTAAGCCGACAAAGACCTAAAGAGTTAACTTGATATGAACTCTTCATCAAGTAGCTTTGTTGTCAATGTTAAACTTTAAATGCACTATAAATAAAAACTGCGACCGCGAAATTTTTTTTTGAGGCAAACCTGCATTACTTTGCATTTCTTAACTTTGAAATGCATAAGCCAAGTATGTGACCATTTCAATGCTCTGCCAATATCAGCTTGGAGAGTGATGCTGTTCGACTCATTTTTAATTATGCCAATAATTTTACTGTCGTTGGCATACAGTCTCATATTATGAATGATGGTGTCCGAAAGATCATTAATGAAGATTAAAAGAGCAATAGGACCAAGACCGAGCTTTGAGCCACGCCACAATTGACCGCTTGCTATTTAGAAGTGATGCCGTTGGTGACCATTTTTTTAATAACTAAAAAGATAAGCAAAAAAATTTAGTTTTTTTAAATTAAAGTTTTCAAGTTAGCTTTTTATTAACCTTATATTTATATTGTCAGTTATATAAATAAAAATACTTTTTTTAGATAAATAATTTTTTTGTTTGTATTTTATACTCTATAATCGAACACTTTTGCCAGGTCCGTCTATACTCATGTCCAGCATATCTGCCGCTTTTTGACCACGACGTTAAGAGAGGCCAGCCAACAAGGAATCGAACTTATTCAAAACTAATTTTAAAAAAAACAAAACGTTTTTTTAATGAATTTTAAAATAAGTTTAACTTATTTTAAAATTCATTAAAGATTTACCGAAAATAAACAAACTATCAAAACATATTATCATGTCAGCAATAAACATAGTTGATAGCTATGAAATTAATTTGGAACATGATTCAAATGCTGTTGATATTGATCCATGTTTTTTTTAAAACATTTCAATCACTACCTAACCAGTATTTCGAGAAATACTAGTCAGTTTAATCAAATAGATGCTGAAGAAGTTGTACAGGAGCAAATAAGCTCTTGGTTAAGATGTTTTTCCCTACTCCCTAATATAAGCCAAGATAAAATACACAAATACTTAATTATCGACGATAGTTCGACTATTTTCGGAGCTAGAGGTGATTCAAAGCATAAAATCTCTGGGTATTAGCTGTTTAAGGAGAACTTCTTGAAAAATTTAGTTGTTAAACCAAATGTCAACATTGAAATAAATTCTTTTCTTATTAGAGCTAACGTTTCAGCTTCAATGAAAAAAAATCAGTAGGGAGACCGGGGCTAGTTGCAACAAAATTAAAAAAACTGCATTTATCTCCTTAAACTTTAATATTTTTGAAATTTTTTTTTCAGAGTTATAAAATAGATCTTAGTGACATGTTAATCCAACATTGATAAATATAATATAAAACTTAGTTATTCCGCAATAGTGAAACAAAAAAGAAAAAAAAAATGTTGCAACTTACCCCGCATCGGGGCAAGTTGCAACAGTTAACGGAGCAAGTTGCAAATTATTACTTTAAAAGAATAAGCCTGGTAGAGTTCACAGAAAAATTACTAGTCAATCTGTAATCTCTACTTATATAATATATATATATATATATATATATATATATATATATATATATATATATATATATATATATATATATATATATATATATATATATATATATATAGCGTATTTATATATATTTATGTATTATATATTATGTTATATGTATATTATGTATAAATTTATATATATATATAAATATATATATATATATATATATATATATATATATATATATATATATATATATATATATATATATATATATATACATGTATGTAGTATGTATATTAAACATAATATACATATAAAATACATGTATATATACATAATATGTAATACATAAACATATATACATGTTTATACATATGCTTTATATATTATATACATATACAACTTATCTTCATCATAAAATTTTTGTTTTCGTTTATATTTTTTACGCTGTTACATAAAAAAAGCGTCCATTATTTTAGAAAAAACTAGTAAAGTGCGTAAAATCAACAAAACCCGCAGCTATTTTATGATTCAACTTACCCCAAGCAATTTGATCCAACTTACCCCATAGGCATCATAATCACTCTAATCATTGTATATAATTATTTTTATTGAAAAAAATTTTTTTTTTTACTTATCGTGTTTGAAAAAGATTTTTTTTAACTTACCATTACTTTATTATGGTCATATACCTCTAAGTTTAAAGTAAAACCCAAAAAAACTTTAAAACCGAAATTTAGACTTTATATCGAAAAAAAAAAAAAAAATGTTAATAACTTTTGAAATTTTTATTTAATATTTTTTTTACAGCTGACGTGTTAAAGTTATAGCTATAGAAAAATTTAGGAAAAATATACAAAAGCCATTCTTAAAACCCCATTGTTGCAACTTACCCCTGTTGCAACTAGCCCCGGTCTCCCCTACCTTATTTATGTACATCTTTGTCAAAAAGAAGGAGACGTTTTGTATGCTAAATGTAATTGTAAAGCTGGTATGAGAGGATGTTGCAAGCATGTTGCTGCAGTATTATTTCAATTAAATGAATATAAGCATTTAAGTTTAAACTCTGTACCATTTGATAAAACATGCACTGAAGTGTTACAGCAATGGCATGTTCCTGCTGAAGGAAAAAAATTCAGAGCCAATTAAGCTTTCTAAAGTTTCTTTTGAAAAGAGTGATTTAGAAAAGGATTTAAACAACTCACGAAATATACTTTTGTGTCTACGAACTACACGAAAAATACTTTTGTATCAGGAAATAGAAACTTTTGTGCAACTCCAATTTTTGCACATAATCCAAGCGATGAGAAAATTAAAAAACTGTCTGATAGTGTATATAATCTGGGAGAAGGAATACCATTTGCAAATCTTTCAAAATGAAAAAAATTATCATTCCACGTCTTATTATGAAACATCAATATCTGACTATCAGTAAAAAGTAAAAGAACTCGATTTAAATTCTAATATTATATTGAACCTTGTTGATAGCATAATTAATGGATTTGAAGTAGAATTCAGTGATTCATTTAAATTTGATGAAACTCAATTAATGTTTATTTCAAAATATTTAGTTCTATCAAAAGAGAGAATAAAGACTTTGGAAAGAGCTACTTTATCACAATCTATAAGTTTATGGCTTAAAGGAAAAAAAAACGCTTGATATCTTCCAATTTTGGTTTTGTTATTAATAGACAAAAAAGTATATTTTCTGCATCTGAATAGAATTTTGAAAAACAATAAAAATAACTTTTGCAACAAAGCTTGTAATTGGGGTAAAATAAATGAAAACACAGCGATAAAGTAATATGAAAATATAAAAAATGTATCAGTAACGAGATGCAGATTTATCATTAAGCCCAAATGGCCTTGACTCGGTACAAGCCCTGATGGAATTGTATCAGTAAATGAAAAAATAAGTGCTATTGAAATCAAATGTCCTTATTCAAAAAAAGATTTAACAATAGCTGAAGCTTGCTTAGATAAAACATTTTTTTTTTGCTATTGATGGCAAAATAATGCTTAAACAAAATCATGTTTTTTTTTATCAATGTCAAGGTGTTATGGCATTATTAGAGATCAAAGAGTTAGATTTTATAGTTTACACTGAAAAAGATGTTTTTATTGAGAGTATTAAATTTCTCAAAAAACAATGGGAAAAAACTACTTTACCCAATTTAACTAAGTTTTCTTTGAGTTTATGCAAGAAAATGTATTTGCAGTTTAGATAAAAAAATTTTAAATTTTTTACAAATGTTTTATTTATCTGAAACAAGCTGTGGCAAAAAGTTTGTTAAATAACAACAAACTATCCAAGTTTTATTAATTTCTGACGCCAAAGACAACTTAAATGGTGTTTTTAAAATATTTTTATTCGCTTTATTGCTCTTTCTACATGAATACGAACAGCAGCAATTTTTCTAGTTTCATTCTCATCTTCTAGACTGAGTTGAGTTTTTCCATTTAGAAATGGAGGTATATTTAATGAAACGTTTTCTGTCAAATCATCAGTAATATCAAAATCTCTATCATTACTCTGTCTCCTGGTTCAAGCAGGTTGTATATGCCACAATCTTTAGTAATTTGTTTGCCGAAAAAAGACCACAATATAAATCAGAAACAAAAGTTATGGCTTCACTCCGATTAATCCTCTTCCTGTATTTTATGTTTACCTTTGTTGATTCGTATTTTTCCTTAAAACATTTAGCATTGTTTCTTTTAAAGTTTGTTGCCCAAATTGGTAGCATACGCATTATTTTTTGCATTATTGGTAGCATACGCACTATTATGATTTTTTGCATTTGAGAATGCAAAAAATCAGTCCATGTCACTATGATTCTACTAACATGACTTGAGGATATCTCAAAACGCAGTGCCATGTCTTCAACCAAAAGGCCAAGTCGAAATCTTTTTAAAACTAAAAATAGTTCAGACTTTGAACTCATTGTACGCTCTCTTCCCTTTTTCTTGTAATTAAAATCTGTTGTTTTTTCAATGTTTGTATTTGACCCCCAATAAATAAGTTTCCTTCCAGCAGGTTCTATATATTTTAGTAGAACTTTAAATAGATGGTATGATTCAAGTCCAGTATAACATTTAAAGTGTGCTTGATTATGTTTAAATCTGTCCACTGTAAATTTTAATTGATTGATAGTGTGATTTTGGTTTATAATAATATTTTTAATTTCTTTCTTTTTTTGTTTTTATAATGTTCAATATGTCCTTTAGGATAATGATTTCTTTTTTAACTTTTCAGGCTCTGTTTCTTTAAATGAAAAATTATTATCATTTTTTTCATTTTCAATTTCGTTTATTTTTTTTTTAATATCCAATAGAACTATTTACTGTGATTCTTGGTTTTTTGATTTTGTCTTTAACTTGTTTTGGCAGTAAAGATGGACAATTGTTCATATAAATCTTTTTTCCTCCTGTAAAGCGGACTGAACAAACCCGATGATAAATAGAAGGAACAAAGTTTTTCCTACTAATTAAAGACATACACTTTTTTCTCAAATTACTTTCCTTTGGGATAATATAAAATGACAAGTTTTTGTTTTAAAGCGATTTATTGTTGCATAATGGAACACAGCAAGTTATGCCACCGCGGTATTTTGTTGACTCGACAGTAAAATTTTCCTCAATAGAATGATTTATTAGTTCATCACAAGATGTTTTACAGTTTGAAATCATTTTGAAAAGTCTTTTTAAATTAAATTACTTGAGTGTTAATTTAAAAAAACTTTAACACTTATTTGTTTATTTTCGGTGAATACAAAGACCAAAATGCTTTGCGGTTTTTTTCAAAAGAGGGAACGGTCCATAACAGACCAAAATGTTGTTACGTCCTTACAAAAGTTACCAACATTTTTCGCAAAAAAAAAAAAAAAAATTAGTTGCATTATCACGAGAGTCGGTGGGCTTTCGTCCACGTAGCAACTACTCTCCGGATTCGTTGATTAAAAATAAATTTCATTATGAAGGTTGACTTTAGATTCTAATAATCAGCGACTTTAAACTAGTTTTCTTAGCAAAAAATTAGCATAGTACGTCAAAGTATTTTCTGCTAACTCTATGGACTGAATACATTAACATAATGGATTCATTGAGTTCATTGCAATAAATCAGCAAGAAAGAAATGTTAACGCTAATTTTTCAAGATCCAAATTCCCTGAAAATGCAGGAACTTTATAAAGCGCTTTAAAAAAGCGATTATTTTTTTTTCCAAAATTATTTTAAAAAAAAGGAGAGAACTCGATATATAACTGCTATATTCTACTAAGATTAATAGTGTTTACTAATTAGAGTTCTCTTGCAAGCGAAAGTAGATTTTGCCTCTGGAAAGTTGCTTATAAGGTAATCAGTGAACAATTAGCCTAACATAATAGTCCAACAGTTTTACAGTTGGATGATTATGTACTCTTTATAACCTGTCTTTTTCAGCACTTTAAAACTTATGGGTTGAATTCAGACTGGCTGAATACGAGCCATTTCTAAATAAGCATGTGTTTACATGCTTATCTAAAAATGGGCCGGATTCAGGAACTAACACTCAATTAACACTCACGTCAACCATGGTAAATGCACCACTTGCTACATATCAGTTATCGTTTGCGTAAAGTTCAGCCAGGTACTTGGCAATTTACATTTATAAATAATTGGTAGTTGAAAATCATTATAAACATTTTTTTTAACATTTTTTGACTTGGCAATTTTCATTCTACAGTTGACAAATAATATTCAATCATTACTTAATCCCCTTTGGATGCTTGGTATATTATGTCTGATGGAAAACCAGTGGAAAGTTTTTTATAACTTATTCTGAAGAGAGGTCAATGGGCAGCTGATATGCTTAATTTGGAAAAAAAGGCATTAAAGTTGCACACCATCAACATTATTGATTACCGTAATATGATAATGCTTCCATTATGTCTGAGGTCTACACTGTTTAGTTTAGTTTAGTTAATTTATTTTGTCGTTTAAAAATATTTACAACATACAAAAATATTTAAAAAATATATCAATGGGGCAAGTAGAAGGTATAAGTTAGCCTTATCACCAAACTCATTAGAAACGCTGCTAAATATCCGTATCATATAAAAAACAACATTTAAAAAAATGGCAATTGTAAGATGTTAAGAAACAAAAAAAGTAGTTAAATGAAAATTAAGAACTCAAAAAAAAAAAAAAAATAAAGAAAATAAAAATAAAGAACTACATTAAAATAAAAGACATTAAAATAAAAAAAACAGATCGTAATTTAAAATAAAAATAAATCCCTGGATTGCAAGCCCGCATCAAGAATCAAAAAGTCTCTCACAGGCTAAATGGTCTGAAAGTTTAAATGCGTGTTCTGTTATTTAAAAAGGTTATTCTAATTACAAAGTAAAATTATCAGAATATATATAATAATTTTTAAATTAGCAGTGGTCAATAAATTTTATATATTTGTTTAGATAAACGCATCACCCGAACACTGTAGTAGAAGATAGAATACTTCTAAAAAAATACGACTGAATTGAGAATAAACTGTTTATCTCTTTGTTTATTTTCTTTCAAGAGTTAAGAACAAGTTTTAACGAACTTGACAAAAAAGGCAATGTAAAAGAAGCTATTTTACTGACCAGAAGCCAAAAAGTTTGCTCGAATGTTGACACAACGAATTGACGTCTATTGAGGCACCAAACTTCACTTCACTTGGAGAAGAAAAATGATCGATGAAATTAATGTCATCGTGTATCAAATTTTTGCTAAGCTTGAAAGGCAAAGGCAAGGTTTAATTTTCTCTATTTCAGATTCCTCCTTCGTCTTCCAGAAATGATTTCTGTTGCAGTAACATTGCATGCCTAAGAAGTTTTATAAATCTGTCCAAACAAATCAGACATTTACTTTTCAAATCAACATCTGATTATAAAGAGTTTCGTTCTCACTTCAATTAAAATTGGTGCCGGTGAAACCAGAAAACCAAATCATTTAGATTTACTTTTGGTTATTCGATTAAAGAAACTTGAGTCAACATTTCCAAATACTAATTTTCTTCTGTTGTTACATATTATATTGGAAAAAGATCCTTTTAAAGAGTAAAAAATTGCTACAGGTCTAAATGTTGACAGGAACACTTGTACGCTCTTCAGTTTAAAAATATTTTTCTAAAAGAAATCAATGCGAAAGGTATTGATCATTTTGCTGGATTAAAATCTGCCGCAAGATATCTAAATAGTTTATCTACTTAGTAATGTATTATATAATCAAGAAGATCATTTCGCTGGTTTAAAATCTGCCGCAAGATATCTAAATAATTTATCTACTTAGTAATGTATTATGTAATCAAGATGAAAACCATGTAATCTTTAGAAATATCTATGTTTTGTTTTACCCAACTAATTGCTGTAAATATATGCAAATTATAAAAATCTGATTGTCCTTTGTTTATTTTTTATATAAACTTATTACTTGTTGGTAAACAAGTATTATTTATCATATTTACAAAGCATATCATATAAAAAAATTTATTTTTTATTTTTAGGAGGAATGATGGGGTGGGGAAAGGGGTGGAGTGTTGATGTCTAAAGTAGGAATAATGGCGGGCCTAAGATTGATCCCTCAGGAACACCGCAAGTTATAATATGTTTTTCTGTTTCATTTGCTGCATATATTATGTATTGTTTTCTGTTTGACAGATAACTTTTTATACCATAGCAAGTTGTTGTTCAGTATTCCATAAAGTTCTAGTTTTTTTATAAGAATATCATGGTTAACAGTGTCAAATGTTTTTGACAAATTAATAAAAACTCCTAATGTATAGCAATCATTATTGAAACCATTGGATATATAACTTATTAGACTACCACGTGATCCGTTGAGTGATTCTTTTCGAACTCAAATTGTTTATTATACATTATATTGCTCTCAATTAAATAACAATTAGGTCTATCATTCATAATTCGTTCTAACAGTTTTGAGAAACATGGTAAGACAGAAATAGGTCTATAATTAGACATATTTGTATCATCGCCAGATTTAAAAATAGGTATGATCTTAGCATATATATATATATATATATATATATATATATATATATATATATATATATATATATATATATATATATATATATATGATATATGATATATGAAATATATATATATATATATATATATATATATATATATATATATATATATATAATATATATATATATATATCCCTTAAAAAAATGCAATTAGGAATAATCCCAAAATGATACCTTAGCACACCTACTTATAAGCCTATTAATTTTATCATTTTTCATTTACATCTTTTCATACTGCTTTTTTAAGTTTCAGTCTGCATACTGTTTCTGTTGTAAAAGCTAAGAGCAGACAATTAACGAATTATTTAGTTTCTGGTAAGCAACAGGTAGAACAAGATTTTAGGGACACCATCAACTCTCTTGATAAGTCTCCTAAAAGCTGTTCTTCAAATTCACTCACTGAATAAGTGCTTAAAAATGATATTTGTTGTGACCAACGTCAGTCTGCTGAAGATGATGACAAAGATAAAGTTAATAACAATGAAGGTGATACAGATGAAGTTGATAAAATAAATAAAGTAATTGATTTAGTACTATGGATTGACTTTCCCGCAAATGATGTGGCTTACTGGGTTGAACGTGGGCTAACTAACTGTCAGCATCATTATGGTCACTTTGGTAAATCTTGCCGTATTTATTCTGAAGGAAATATAATAAGATAATGTTCTCTAAAAACTTTTCTATGACGCAAAAGCAAATCGTGAGCAGTACAGGAGAGAGTGGTTCATTATATTATCGCCCACAGGATCTGTGAACTTCTTTGTTTGAGAATTTTTTTTTGTCTATGGGTTCCATAAGTTTGTTATATACATTCATTGTGCAGCCCATTAACTAAATCTAATAGACAGAAGTGCCATTGACTCTTGTTTAGAGACGATAAACTTCTTTTATTAAGTGCAACAGATCTATACTTTTTTCTCAGCTTCAACCAACAGAGGAAAGATTCTAAAAGGATGCCTTTTGAATAAAATGGTGATAAAGTCTCTTTCCGATACGAGATGAGAAGCATATGCTGTTGCAAAGCTATTCTAAAGTCTCATTCTTAGATTATAAAATTGTATGTATGTTTACTAGAAGACCAGTCTCAGAAGAGGGAAACCAGAAGAGAAGCAGAAATTGGAAATAGCTTTTATGTTTGTTTATTGGAAGAAGTGTTACGACATTTTTACCGGGTCAGCCAATCTCTACTGAATAAGCCGTAAACTTAAAAGCGTGTGCTAATTTGTATTCTTCACTATCAGATCACTTGAATAAATCTTAGAATGAATTTGAAAGCTTTCAAGAAACTGCAAAATAAATAACACCAAATGTGGATTATAAGTCAACTTTGACCCGTAATCGTAAACGAAAGACAGAAGTTGTTGATGCTGATGCCCCTAAGGTATCTCTGAATGCCAGAGAAAAGTTTCACATATTTCCTTTCAATGCCAATGTTGACAAGCTTGAGACAGAGATAAGTAGACGAGGACATGTATATATTGATTTTCTTTTTTATTCAATGTATCGCAAACTTCAATGTTTTGAAGGACTAATAAATGCTTATCCTGAAGATATGAACAACAGTTTATATACTGAACTATAACAATTTCACTCAAATATTTGCCTCAAGTTTTGCGCATTGAAATCTGAAAAAAAAAGCATGTTCAGTCATACAAAGTTATACAAACTAATATTTAGAGACAACGTCAATTGTGCTTTTCTAAATGTATTTCCAAATTACCTTGCACATATTTTTAACTTTAATGGTTACAACTGTTCAACTGTGCACTTTTTTTTTCAGTTAAAAAGTACAAAAGAATCCAATAGCTCAACAATGAAACAAGAAAGACTTGATTTCCTATTTTTGCTGGTGATTGAGGTAGACTTGTTGGCAAAATTAACTTTGATGATGAGCTCACAAACGATGCCAGATGTAAATTAAAAAAAAAAAAAACTTGAAAATGTAAATCAGTGCTCTTTCTGACTTTCTCATCAGTTAAAAAATTTCAAAAACTTGTGTCTGTCATTATGATTACAAAATAAGTTTTAATACATAAATATCTTTTTATAGACTTTATAAAGACAAAAATAGTAAAAGCATATTTGTTTTTCTTTTTTAGATTTTGCCTTATTTTGGGCATACCACCGATTTGAGGCAGCCATGTCGGTTTGTGTCTAGGACACCAAGATAGCTTAATTTGACCCTGCTCCTACTCCATGATCCAATTTGTAAGGTCTCTGAAAGTGTCCTATGGAGACCTTAAAATTGCTACACGTGCTGCAGTTATAAGAATCCAACATAATATGCTGCTTCTTAAAAAATTTTAGAATAAAGTTATTCAAATGAGCTTCTGAAGTCAAATAATGACATAGAGACGTGAAATTTACATTTTAATTCTTAGTCTCTATGAATGATTTATTATATCAAAATTATAATGATATGTTATAAAGTTATAATAAATCTTAAGGAAAATATAAAGCATTAAAAACAATGAATATTTTTCCCTCATGTTTTTATAGACTATAGTATCGAAACAAAAATCCATTTATGATATGAGTTTTATTCCACAAAAAGAATACTGACGTCATAAAAATTATATCCTTCGTGAAGACATGTGATTTATATTGAGCTTTCCATATAGCATAGAAAAACAACTAAAATGCCTAGCAGCATTAACACTTTATCAATAATAACAGCATATCAATTTGTTTTCATTTTTATGCCATCAGTATTTTATTGTAATGGGGTAACATCAGACATTTTTCTTCTACTAATATATTTTTTCAAATTTATTTTTAGTTTATTTGATTAAAAACGATAAATAAAAAATTAAAAAAATGGAAACAAATTTTATTCGCAAACTTGCATTCCTGATTTTATTCAATGTTATTTATATATTTAGATTAAACAAAGAATACTTACGTATTTAAGTATTTACCAA
This sequence comes from Hydra vulgaris, assembly GCF_038396675.1. Lineage (NCBI taxonomy): Eukaryota > Metazoa > Cnidaria > Hydrozoa > Anthoathecata > Hydridae > Hydra > Hydra vulgaris. The sequence goes on along the minus strand of NC_088922.1, from coordinate 60,560,273 downwards.
TGTTTATGAATTATTTATATATTCATTATATATTATTAACCTATGACATATCATAGGTTAATAATATATTAACATATGATATATATATATGTATATATCTGTTTTTATGTATGTGTATATATATATATATATATATATATATATATATATATATAAAAGATTTAACTTTGCTACCTTTTAAAATTTAATTTTGTTATATATATATATATATATATATATATATATATATATATATATATATATATATATATATATATATATATATATTTATATACATATATATATTTATATATATATATATATATATACATATATATATATATATATATATATATATATATATATATATATATATATATATATATATATATATATATATATATAACGAATGCACGTTTTTTGGTGAAAAATTTTGCATATGTACGGTTGTGATACGTGAAATTGTTTTGCAAGACCACGCTGTGAAATACCATCCTTTTGATCAATCGATTTTTTAAGGCGCTTTATCTCTTTTGCAGGTATCTTTATTACTTTGCGACCACTTCCGACTTTTCTTTCTGGTCCTATATTGTTCCCCTTTCTTTTAGGTATATTATAAATAGTAGATTTTGGTATGTTCTCCAATCGAAAATGATTTACAATAAAGCTTTTACTGTCATCCGGATGCAAATCCAAAAATGCGTACACTCGTTTTCTAAGGGAGTCTTGGTTATAAGTTTTTTTTTCATTTTTAGTTATTCCTAAATAAATCATTTTTTAATAATACATTTTAAGAATTTAATTAACAACAAAATAGAAGTGATTGCAATTATATAAATTTTTCCTTTGTATTTTTATATTTACACAAACTTTGTCCAGATTTTTAGTTATCACATGTTAAAATGAGGGGGGAAGGGTAAATCCTTAACAAGTATCGACTGATGCGTAAAAAAAAAAAAAGGTCTTCGAAACTAAAATTTACCCGACTGAATTGTGTCAAATACCCGACTAGCCGGCTAAATTCATAAAAATACCGAGACTTTAACTTGAGATGGTGCAAACTCCAAACATTTATGTTTTAATATTTACGCAGAAAACTGCAACGATCAGAGCTTGGAAAGAAAAAAAAATTTTTGGGCTTCCCTAACTCGTAGAAACAACGAGTTTATAGAATACTTTTTTTACTATTTTTATTTTAATGTATACTCATATACAAATTTCAAATTTCATGCAATATTCTCTCAGTTAATGGTTTTTATGAACCTGCAAAATTTACAGCCCTTTTAAATTGGGGTTGGAAAGGGGTTAAAACTTTATATAGTCATATTTTTCAAAAGATAAGGGAATATTGCATGAAATTTGTAATTTGCTAGTGAATTTAAATTGAGATAAAAATAGTAAAGAAAATATTTTATAAAGTATTTTATAAACTTGTTGCTCCCACGTTAAGGGCTAAGGAAACCCAAATTTTTAGTTTTTTTCCCCAAGTTCTAATCGTCGCAATTTTTTGCAAAGCATTCTTGTTTGACATAAGCATGAACATATATGTTTGGAGTTTCCTCCATGCCTTGAAGTTAGCTTTTTCAATCATTAAAAAAAAAACCCACCGAACCTTCGCAAATATATCTAATGCACGTGCGCGTTTGCTCGCGCGCGTCAGTCTATTTGTTTTGTATAAATATATTTTTATTTAAACAGTTTTTTTGTTTATATATAAAATAAAAATAACTTAATTAATTTTTATTTGTTCAGTTTTAATCTCCACATAGATTAAAGTTTCCATTAAGTTTGTAAAACTAGAAATAAAATATATTCGGGGTATAAATATCTGAGATATTTGGAGTGATATACAGTGAAATACTTTCAAAATGATGAATATAATTTCAAAAACTTATTTCACGTAATGGTACTTTAATTCCTAATTCGACTCTAGTTTATCAAGCCTCTATTTCAACGGGCCATGTCGATAGTTTAGAAAATACTTAATTTAGTCGTAAACAGAATAAAATTCGAATAAATGCCAATTGAAAGTTTAAATGATAAAATTTGTTACAAAAAATATACATTACTGTAAAAAATAATTTACTTTTCGGATTACTTAACATAAACAATATTTACTTGTATGAAGTGTAATTTACTTTATTGACGCACGTAAATATTTCTTAAACTAAGATAATCTTAAGATAAATTTAATCATCTCAATATAATAGAAAATTTATTTTTATAAAATTAATGAGTGAAATTAATTGAGCAAAGAAATAATAATTTTTTTAATTTTTAACTACAACATAATATTTGTTTTTTGTTAAACTTTTAACAGCAGTTAATATTATTTACTTAAGATAATATTTTTTTAAGCAATTAGTAAGTGCTAACTACATAAACTATGTAACTGAAAAATGATAAAAAATGATGCAACTGAATGATGTCATTAAAAAGCTCGAAAAATTCAAACATATTATCAGAACCTTGACATTTAATTTATATGTACGCATACATTTAATTTATATGTAACAAACATTATATGACAAACATTATATAACAAACATTATATGACAAACATTTAATTTATATGTACGCATACATAATATACGTATTGAAAAGAGTCATAAATTCTATAAATAGTGTCTTAAAATGTTAATTATGGAAAGTATGAAATTTTAAGTTCAACCAAGATATTCCAAAGTTATATTATTTTATTACTCTGATAAGACTACGATCAATGTAAAATCAAGCTTTGACATAATGTATTTCTTAACATCTATTTATTTGTAGATTTCAAAGTAAAGAAACTTTTAAACTCAAATAAATAATATAATCAAACATATATAACTTATCTTTTAATTATGCGATCTGCATAATTAATCACAGGTACCGCATGTTTATAACCGCAATTAAGGCACTGAACCTTTTTTTTTTACTTTCATAGCGAATATTTGTATAAATAATAAGGTAAATCAAATTTGATAAAAATAAATATTTAGTGCTAAATTTTGAGTAAACTTATACTTTATTAAGTTACTATTATTTAAACTATTGGATTCTTATTTATATATTCTACTTTTTATAACTTTCAAAGTTTACATGCATTATACTAGCAATTTTGTGTAGCAGATACAATAGTTTTAAAAAACTATTACAAGTTATAATGTAGCATTATAATTTGTACTTTTTTTTTAACGACGACGCGAAGGAGCAAGTACCTATAACTTAAAAATAAATAAAATTATTAAAAAGTAAAACTTTTACAAAACAAACACCTTTCAAAAGTTACCGGAAATTCTAAACAATTTTTCTAGGATATTTTCATCGCTAAACCTGTATTAATCTCTGCCATATCATATGTCATCCATATTTCACAGTGCATGGTATTGCAACAACTTTAGCCTGTATGCTGTATTAGACTAACGGTCTTATTGTTAACATTTTTGTTTTTGAGCCAATATAATTGTGATAATGAATATATGTACGAAGTTTTAACACTTATTATAAATCAACATTTGCGAATTCAAGAGGATTCACTTCCTATTGTAGTGTATTATTGCATAAACTCTTTTTCCGTCATTTTATTTTATGTGTCACTTAAGAGTTTATGGTCTTCTAATGAGAATTTAAATTCATGTGATAAAAAAAAGTAATTTTTAGCGATAAAGAAATTCTAAACGGTAAAGTTATTTCAAAAGGTAAATGAAAAACGTTCGTATTATTTTTATATTATTTTTATATTTATATTCACCATTTTAAAATTTATTTTTCCTTTCTTATATATTATTTATAAAATAATTGACATTTTAAATTATTTTTATTTATATAATAAAGAATAAAATTAAAGCTTCATTTAAAAAAAATATTGATATCTGCGCATGCGTTATTTTTTGCAACTAAAATCCATATAGAAACATTTTAATGTAAATTAAGTAGTATAAGTAATGTATATTAAAACATTGTAGAATTTTAACCAATAGTACTCAAAATCTTGCATCACTTTATTGGATTAAAACAAGTGTCATCAAACCAATGGATTTATTTCCCTGCCAATCAGGCCAAAGATTACACGTCATAATGTTTTAACTTCATTTTTTTAACATGCCTTGCCAATTGAAACATTTTTTGTAAAGCTTATATAGCTTTTATGAATTATCTTGAAAGAAGATTTATAAATTTATTCAATATATGTATATATATTCATAATTTTATGCATTATTTAAAATTGTGTTGTTAAAACTTTTTATAACAATGTGTACAATAACAATGTAAGGTACATAAAAGGCTGTTTTTTTACCCAAGAAAATATACTTTTGTTTAAGCAAAAAGACTAAATAAAAACCATAAAACTAGCAAAAAATGTTATATAAAAACAAATATGATAACTGCATACTGAAAATATACAAACACCTTTACAAATAAACACACCATATAAATAGTATACAAAACCAAGTTAGATAAATTACTGAATATTAGACTTTACCAATAACTATAATAAATTTATCATCTTAAAAATAAATTGTTTATTACAACTTATAGTAAAGAATACCACAAATAAATTGATTTCTAGTTAAAATGTATATAGTTTTTTATTTTTGCTTTTTATTTTCGTTTTATTGTCTTTTACCAACCGAGTCCTGATAATCAAGACCTTTACAATCAGGGCCACATTCTTTATTAACAAATTGTTTGCAGTTTTTGCAGTAAATTGCTGCATAAGCGCCAGATTTGACCGCATCTTTCTGAATTCCTTGATCGCCAACAAAAATACCTTGTTCGCAACTTCGATTTATAAACATCGGAGGATGGTCTGGCTTTAGTTTACATAAAGAGAGTTCTGTGTTTGGCAAAACCTGTAGTATAACACAACATTATATAATAAAAATATAACAAAACATAAAAATAATAAAAATATTGTTGTTGTTAGTTATATAAATATTTTCATTGCTTTTATTATTTATTTTTATAAACAAGTAAAAATAGATGAAAAATAACCACCTCAAAACGAGAAAATGTCGGTGTGGGGTATACTGTATTTTCTTTTATTCGATTTGCAAGATCTCTATAACTTTCTCTTCTCCCGTTTCGAAGCACTCTACCTTCTGGACACTCGTCATTGCTATCAATAGAGTTCTCTAAATAAAAAATTGTTATTAACTTGCAATAACGATTTTAACTTTATCTTTAAATTTGAAGCAAGACTCATTAGTCAAAATATTTTAAACTGTTGTAAGTAGCAGAAAAATATTATTAAAATAGGTTATTATTTAGTTATCATTGTTATAAATACCATGTTCTGATTGATCATCAGTGGATGAATTTGCCGTTCCACCTTCTTCTCTTAATTTATTACCAATAAAAGTTGAACTTTCGGAATCACCTGATTTATTTCCATTAAAACTTTGATTTTTCCAATCTGGTAAGTTTTCGTCATTTGAAACTGAACTTTTTGAGTCGTGGGATTTTTTACGGCTAAAAATTGAGCTCTTTGAACTCCGTTTACTGTTTTTAGAAATGGAGCCTTTTGAATCATATGATTCATTACCATTTGAAGTAGCATCTTTAGAATCACGTGGTTTTGAAAAATTAAAAAAAGCACTGATAGAACTTTTTCTTGAAGTTTTTTTCTCTTCTCCAGAACTATTTTTGGATAGTTTTTTTGAAACTTCATTTTCATCTGATATCTTCTTATTCTCTTGATAACTGTTCGGCACCTTTTGATTTAACTCATTATTGTTCGTTGTGGAACCGTCTTTATCAATTGATGTTTTCGAAATATAAATTGAATTTTCATCACTTCTGCTTAAACTGTATGGTATACTTTCATTTCCATATATGCGTCTCAAGTGCAACGCGTTTTCGTCTGCATCCAGGTTATCATCTATTGAGTTTCCTGGTATATTTGAAACAAATCTTTTAGGACTTTTTTCGTTTTCAGGATTTTGATTTTGAAAAGATTTCTCCGAAATTGTTTCTAAAGATTGTTTTCTTTCAGAATCATAGCCTGGCGTATTTTGCCACGTTACATTATATTTTCGTGGCTGCACATTTTTTTTCTTTTCTTCATTAAAATCCTGATAAATATTAGCATTCGAAATTTCGTTTTTGTTGATTTTTTCTTCTTCAGTTTTATTTTGAGATTTGTTTAAAGAGCTATTTCTTTTTGATTTGTACACTGAAGTAGGTTTAGATACAACTGAATACATCAAGTCGTCTTGTTTTTCATTGACGTCATGAATATTTTCATTTAATTGCTTTTTGTTTTGATTAAACAAAATATTTGAAATACTTTCTGAACTTTCTATCTGATATTCATTCCATTGATTGTCTTGGGAACGGCTACTATACTGAAGGTTGTCGTTTTGGCTGTTATCGAATTGTTGACTGTCGTACCGAAAGTTATCGTCTTTACTGCAATTTTGTTGAAGTCTGTCATTCTGACGACTATCACTTGATACTGTATTAAAATTTTTGGAATAAAAAAAATCTCGATCAACGTCTTCATTATTATAACATTTTTCTTGACTCATTAGATTTTTGTTGTCAAGAGATAAACTTTTGTTGTCAAGGGATAAACTTTGTTTTTGTGCATTATTTTCATTTCTAAAATTAAAGCTACCTGGTTCGACATTTGTGTTGTAATGTTTGATACGATGTGTGGAGTTATTATTTGTAAGTGATTCTTTGTAAAAATGCTTGGAGGTTTCGTTTCTATCCTTCCGGCTGCTATGTTTTATTTTGTTATCAACAAAATCATCTGCCTCCAGAGTATTGATTTCCGTTCTTCTTTTGTCTTCATTACCTTTATTCATGAAGTTGTACTCAGTAGTGTTTATTTTATCTGTACTCTGAAAAGACGAATTTAGTTTGTTACCTAAACTTTCATCTGGTGGTTTTGGAAGATTTAAGAAATTATTTTGGTTGAATGAGTTTCTCGCATTTCCATTAGTACTAAATTTTTCATTGAAAGAATCATCTTTATCATAGTAATAGTTTTTTAAAGAACGGTTGCTATTAACAACATAATTTTTTGAAACACCGGAACGAATATAACTATCATCATTACTTGAAGAGATTAACCTACGATCCACGGGGGAGTAGTTGCCGTGGTTTATTGAAAGGTCGGTAAACTTTGATGACGGTACTTTTTCGAAAGCAAGCTCATCGTAAAGCCACATATTTTTTCTGGGCGGGAGTATATCTTTTTCATTACAATGTTTCAAAACGTTTGTACTTTTACTTTTATGTGCTTTATTGTATTTTTTATAAGAAATTTCAACAGGAATTCGAACATGTGTACTTCGCTCGCTTCTTATGTACTTTCGGTCATTCCTTTGCATTTCTTCTATTATTCTAGAATCCCAACTTCTATTTCTATATTCATTTCTTCCTTTCCTGTGAGAGTATTTAGCGCGATTATTATTATAATGCGTTATTTGATCACTGTAAGCATCAATAGCATCATCGTCGTAGAAGACTTTTTTTAAAATAAAAATTTGCTTTACCATACTTATTTTCTTCTTTAAATTTTAATTTTTCAGTATGGATACGTTTCTTCTCACTTTTAGTCTAATATGCGCGTTTAGGTTAAATTTCTGAATAAAATGTTTTTAAACATGCATCGACGTGTAATTTTACTCTATTTAAAAAATTGTTATATAAATAGTTAATATACGGATTTTTTAAAATCGATATTTTTTTAAATAATTTAAAAATACTAGTAATAAATAATTTATTTTAATTTCATATTGATATTATAAAAGCGTTTTAAAAGCATTTAAATGCATTTTTCAATACCAACCGAGTAAAATGCGGGTCTCTAAAGCATCTTTAAGTATCACCCGAAGGAAACAGATAATAGACAAAACTGAATAATTTATTTCCAGTATTTAATCTTTTTTTAAAAATTTATGAAACTGGTGGTACTTTTTTTAAAATGCTAAATTCAGTATTTGTTATGCAATCTTTTGTTTACTTTTTTGTATTTATCGCATATCACAACAACTATATACATCAACGCATTTGTGGTTGAAATAACTGAAATGATTGAAAAAATTGAAATAAGTGAACGTCCATTAATCGCGTATTTTTAATTTTTAGACCTCCTTTATTATATATTTACTTCCGCCCGCCGCCTTCTTAGCAACTGAAACTTTTATTTATCTTTTACGATTGAAAATATGTGTACGTTGGGGCAGAGATATCTTTTCATCTAGTAATGTTTTTGTTTAAAGTTCGAAAAATCCCCAATAATGTTAGCGTCTTATTGCTAATAAAATCTTCAACAAAAAGCTGAATTATTTTATGGTTTTAAAGGTGCTCTAAAAAGTCCTAACAGTCTTTTTACAGAGCACTGCGGAAGTGCCTTTAAGCAAGAAGTTCACGCCTCTCTCCTTACTAATTGCTAAGGTTAGGAAAAATTATAACAACAACTTTTGCAGTCTTTTATGATCTAATGGAGAAGACCTTTCGCTCTTATTTTACGATCTCCAAGAAGATCTATTTGTTGGTCTTATCACAGAGCACCGCATAGGAGGATTTAACCAGGTTTCGCGTCTCCTTCTATAACAATGCCGTCGCAACACTTTTGCTTTTGAGCTAGAACTCTAACCACTACTCCACGGCTGTTTTAACTTTATTTATAGTTTGTATTTTATTATTATTTTAAGACTGAAAACTTTGTGATTCATATTTTACATTAAAATAAATAAAATCTATTTAAAAATATGTTCTTTTATTTTTATTAATCTTGAGTTTACCAAAAAACTTTTACATGAATTTATAGATGCTCTATAAATTTTTACATGAATTTATAGATGCTCTATAAATTTTTACATGAATTTATAGATGCTCTGTAAAAAGAAGACTAGTTAAAATTTATTTTCGTGTTGTTATTTTTTGAAGTTATCACTGCTAATATTGAATTTACTCATCTGAAAAACTTATTTATTAATCAGATATAAAATGAATATCGAAGGTGTGTTAGGTTTGTTTTAAATCTAAAGGGCCCGGTTTATAAACATATTTTCTATGTTCATGTTAAATTTCATTGAAAAAGATTATGTGGCAGACACCTAAATTTTTTTATAACAGAATATATACTTTAGTTAAAACATTGTAAATAAAGCAAAGTATTACAGAAATAACAACAAAATTCCATAGCAAAACGACCATATATATATATATATATATATATATATATATATATATATATATATATATATATATATATATATATATATATATATATATATATATATATATATATATATATAGATAGATAGATATATATAGATAGATATATATATATATAGTTATTTTGTTATATATATCTTAGTAGCATGAAACATCAGATCTTAACCTGGTAATAAAAGAATAGGAAAGTATTTTTTCTATGACCGTTGCCAAGGTTTACAATATTTTAAAGCATAAAACTTTACATCGTAAATAATAATTATTGTAGTATATTTTATCTGATTTGCAATCCTCGCTGAGTTATAATCTGGTATTGGTGGTAGTTGGAAAGATTCTGTATATTTACTTGAAAAAATAATTAACAAGCTCAATATACTTTCTATTCCTGCCATATCTTAGCTAGAACTTCTGCACCTCTAGCAATTATATGATTTTCTAATTCCAATTCGGTCACTTTTTTAGTAACATTTAGGTGTGTCCCAAAACGATCATGTGAGAAACCCAATACAGCATTCTTTTAACTTTGTGGACACTTTTCTATCCAGTTTGCGGAGCCTAACACTTTTCTATCCATTACCCGGGACGAATTAAGGTAATCTAAGTCAGCCTCAGACGTGAGTGGCTTAGATTACCATGTTGCGAGAGCAAATGAATTACACCGACAAGACATAATTTTAAGTTTAACAAATAAAACTTTTCTACCTTAATGACATTATATTAATAAGTTATTTTAATAAACAAGTCAATGTAAAAGTAACTGCAAAATTTTAATTCACCTAAAAGTTAAGAATAACTTCTTTCTTGATTTTCGTCTTGCAAAATCAGAAAAAATGTTGTCAAACTTTATTTCTCTCATCACATCAGATTCAATACACAGCAAGCTAGGTGAGTATTACCTTTCTTGATCAATTGAGGTTCTCTGTTCGTTTTTTAATTTCTTTAGGTAAGAAAATAAACGCTTTTCAGAGCAATATGTTACCATTGCTGAGCAATTAATTACCGAAGTGTAAAAGGTTCTGACGATAATATCAGTACAATCTTCTTTCAGTTTTGAAAGAAACTCAACAAATAGAAAAAAGTATACATCGTATGATGAAGGGAAATCAAAATATAAGACATGTACCAGAAAAAACCTGCACGGAAATTTTAAAGGATATCCATTAAACTATTTTGATATTGAATATTATATGTTTTTTGAAAGTACATATATTAATATTATTAAATTTCACTTAAGTAAGTTTGTGAAGTTGTGTACGAGAGAAAGCATGCACATTGCGTTTTACACTGTACATCATTTTTTGCACGGTCTTCGGCTGGACTTTCTTGGTAGTTCTAATCCATTTATTTTTGAAGTCTAAATGTTTTTAGCATTTTTTTTATATTGAATCTTAGTTTTCCTTTGACAATAGCCCAATATCTTTTGATTGGGCGTATATCAGAAATTTTGTAAATTGAGTGTTTTTCAACGAAATCTATTTTTTGTTCCCAAGCCAGAACACCCGATTAAGATTAACCGTATTAGATCTTAAAAACGACAAAATATGCTTCTTGAGGCGTTCTTTGACGTATATTTAGGTATTAATTGTTCCCGGAGTCACAAAGCAAGAGTTTATTTCACCACATTTACAATTTGCTTACCAAGGTAAGAAGTTTTGAGCAAATTTTTGCGTTCCAATGCATTTATATTTTCAACATCTCACTATTAATAGTTGAATAATATTGATATCCTGGAGAAAATATGCGGTACAATAAGTTTCATCATCAATAATCAAACAAGATTTTTTGGCATTTGATTTTTATAAAGCAGCTTTATACAACGAATCGCAACATTTTTCTTGCTTTTTATTACGACGAGAAAACTTTTTCTTTTTTACAACGCTCTGGGCTGTTCTCAATCTGCAACTCTTTTTGTTTTCTTTGATACACCAGAATTTTCAACAAAAAAATGAAAAAAATCTTCTCGTTTCTTATCTTGATTTGATGGCATTTCAATTAAAACTAATTATTTTGATAACAAAAATATTTAAATTTGACAATTTAAAACAATTAGCTATTTAAAGTAATGCACGGTTTTCGTAAAAAGCGCATCAGAACACGCGCAGATTTCTTCTGGTACATGTCTTATGACAATCACATGCGGTGTTCCTAAAAAATCAATACTTGGACCACTCTTTTTCCTTGTTTTTATACACAATTTACTTAAGTTTTTTTATATTTTAACTTCAATTTTATTCACTAATGATACAAACTTGTTTTACTCTAATAACAAAATCATATTTTTTTAAAATAATGTGTTCCTTACACACAAATATTACTCAAAGTCAAATTAACTATCCTTAAATATAGGTAAAACCTAACACTCTTTTTTATAGACTAGGCGATAAAAAAAAATATTCCTTTAAATCTTCTCAATCTGTGAATTGATAACTCTGACATAAAAAGAGTGCACTTTAGCGCGTTCCTAGTCGTAATTCTCGGCGAAAATTTTTTTTGGCAAGTATTCATGTGTATAATAGGAAATAGACTATCAAAAAATATTGGTGTATTGTTTGTATAAATACATAAATTACATGAAGCCAAACAGTTATTCCCAGTGGGCACTGAGTGTTATTTAAACGATCTCTAGACGTTTTTATTTGGTTTAAACCTAAAACAAAACATCCACAAAATGTTTAAAAAGCGCACCGTTCCCACTGGGTTAAAGCAGAACCGTTTAAATAACACATAATACACTGCTATCTTATTATGGAAATATCGCTTGGTGCAGCACCAAAGCAACCAAGTTGAAAAAAACTTCTCAGTAGACAAAAATACGTCATACGTAATATTTCAAAGGTAAATTCTTTAACGCCTTTAAATGATCTGTTTAATAAACTAAACATACTATTTAGTAAACTAAACATACAATGCTTCTCAACTAAATATTGATCAAATACTTATTTTTATGTACAAAATTGATACAATACCTCTAATATTTGATACCGTTATAACAAAATAAATCATGTTTACCATATTTTCAAATCAAAACAATATTCAACCCAAGACATACATAAACGGCCAACATATTCCCTATTGCATATTGACGACCCAAATTATGGAATACTAAACTTAATGATCAAAAAATTGATTTCTTATAACAAATTTAAAATAAAACTGAAGTAAAAATTTCTTACTATAATAAAATACTAAAATATTATTCTCTTTTTTTGTTTTTGTTTTTGCGAACAAGCTGCCTGGTTTGATTTTTTCTGTTTTTGATACTCCTGTTTTTGATACATCTGCTTTTGATACTTCTTCTTTTGATACTTCTGCTTTTGATACGGAGTAATATTAACTTAAAAAACAATAATTATTAATAATAATAGTCTAAGTCCTGGTCTCCTGTTGATAAACAAATAACTATTAACAAATTGATTAATTAGTTAAACCATTAATTTTTTTATTATTTTATTTTTTATAAAACTTTTATTAATTTTTTTATTTAAATTTTTTATCTGAGCCATTTTATTTTTTGTGTTCACTTTGAGGTTTTAAATTGTGCTATACTTTTTTTGCTTTTTACATTTGGTTTTACTTTATATTAAAATAACTGTTTATAAATGTAAAAAAATACTAAGTGCTTAATGATAAAATACTAAGCGTAATGATAAAAAAAAATGGTAAAATACTAAGCTTAATGATAAGTCTAATAAAAGTCATCTTTTTACCCTTGCCATGCAAATGTTTATTTATACATTTTGTTAACCATGAGCGAGAGTAGGTTTTTTCAAACCGAGACGAGACCGAGACGAGAAGTTAGTACTTCTCGTGAGACCGAGAACGAGACGAGACGAGACGAGAAATTTAACAATTTTTGAAAACAAATTTATTAAAATCCAAGTTAAAAAAAAATGTAAACATGGTTTTGACAAATAGACACAAATGACATTTGTCAAATGTAAACAACTTTTTCAAATATTAATTCAGAATTTTTTTGCCAAACCTTTCCAACAAGAAAATGTTTTCTCTGATTAAGATGATTTGTTCTACTTTTTCTGGGTGTAAGTTGTGTCTGGATGATCGGACGACACTTCTACCTGAGCTAAAAACTCTCTCTGATTTAGTTGAACTTGCTGAAATAGCTAAAATTTGTCAAGTAATGAAAAGAGTTCTGGCAATGTATTTGAATGCAGTTTCCACCAATCAAGAATCGGAAAGTCTTTTTTGGCATCAGGGAGATATTCATACTGGCACATTTCGCTCAAAATAGGATTCGGTTCAGATGTTGGCACTTGTGTTTCAAGTCTGACGTTTAACTTGCGCTTCAGTTTTGAATTAGGGGACAAATCTGCTGAAAAGACTCTGGCAACAGCTTGGTACTCAACAATATCCTTAACCTTGAGGCTAACTATTCTTTTGTTGTTTGAAATTTTTTGAAGAGCTTCAAGTGAAGTCCCTTTAAAGCAGAACTTAAGTAGTTTGCTGCAGCACTCAATAAGTTTCCAGTATGACAAAGAGGAAATCTTTTCTCAATGCAGCTTTTCAAGTTTTTTGCATACAACCCAGACGGCACATCTGGTTTTAATCTCGGAATTAAAACCCGTATAAACACGTGTTTGTTACGATCCAGGCGTAAACCAAAAACACGTGGATTTCACGGGAAGTTTAACTGGAGTTTTACACGGGTTTTCTAAGGTTTCAAAGACGAGTTTTTTTATGTTTTAAATACGTGTTTTTGAGGTTTTAAACTCGTGTTTTAAGAGGTTTTAAATTCGTGTTTTTTATAGTTTAAAACGGACTTATGGCATTAAATAAAGTTTCCAAACGGAAACTTTATTTAATGCCTTTAGTTAGTTCAGGCATAAGTTTTCCAAACTTATGCCTGAACTAACAGCTGTTCAGCACGGTTTAATGATAAACCAAAATTACGTAGGTTTTGTTAGACACGTTAATAACTTTAAACATGTAAACCTTTTTTTATATATACTACATTATATTTACGACAATTTTGTTGTTTTATTTTTGTTTTTTAAGGTAAATTAATATACAATAATACTATGAAGAAAAAATAAACAAAGAAATAAAAAACCAAATCATTAAAAATAAGCTAATAAAAGACGCTTGGCACATGGTACCATACATAATATTTAATTTCGATTAATCGCCTCTTCCGTCAATATAAAATCTAAAATCGTATAACAATACGCTTTCGTATTTTTACAAACAATTCCAGTAGCATCGAATGTTCTTTTCAATTTTTCTTAAAAGTCGGGTCTCGAACTTTACTAATTCCTCAATTGAGGTAACCTGTTCAAATTTAATTTCACTCAAATCTTTATCTAAAAACTATTGCAGTAGTCCAAATTTGTTTTTATGTAATGGTGTGTCAATCATTTAACGCTAAAACATAGCATCATCCATGGGAGAGGTTTCGTTTGTCTGATTTTTTGGTCGATCTGTATTGGTAATGGTTTTTGATGATTCGCCTTAACCTATTTAAAAAAAAACAAGTTTTATAATAAATAACAAAATAAATGATTATCTTAGTCTATTGTTTTGTATTGTACCTAAATAAATGCACTATAAAAAATGCTGTTTGAAAAAACCAGAGTGATGATTCGATGGAAGAGTAAAATTGATTTTTTCCTTATTGATCAGAATTGTTTGTGTATGTACATTTAAACGGAATCGACCCTTCATTCTTTTTTTCAAATTGTTTTTTAGAGCCATCTACTTCAACCTAAATAAGAGACGCCCTTAGAGAATTTATGAAAACCATTAAGAAACATAATTCATCAAATATACTATTGTACTTTTTAAATATTATAAACTTTTAAATTAAATGCAAATAATTTATTACTTTGGAAAGACCCAGAAGCCCGAGTATTCACAAGTATTTTCATTAGCATTTGTACCAGGATGTAAATCCTCTCTTAATTGATTTTTGCTTATAAATATAGAAATCTTTAAAGGTTGATTCGAAACCATCTCATTTAAGTTTTTTGCTTGTTAAAGTGCAAATATCCTGTTTTAAGATAAATTAGACTAATATACACTCAAATATAGGTAATAAATATAAATAGTTATACATAATAAAGTTATACATAAAAAAGTTATACATAATATTTAAAAAAA